>NC_142812.1:1604957-1699199 GCF_049724085.1 Artemia sp. Qi Xiang Cuo
AATCAGGAAAATGTAACTGTGACAAGGTAAACCACAACCAAACACTACTGAAATATTCCAACTCTTGCATTTCAACGAAAGAAATTCAAAATGAACTTTGAAAAATCAAGAAAATGTAACTGTGACAAGGTAAACCACAGCCAAACACTACTGAAATATTCCAACTCTTGCATTTCAACTAAAAAAATTCGAAATGATCTTAGAAACAACAAGAAAAGTAAACGGTTACTCGTAGAACCACAACCGACAACAACTATACTTGAACAAATCTTGATCTTCAAGGTTTACAGATCAAAATGAAAATTGAAAAATCAGGAAAATATTACTGTTATCGTGTGAAAAATGACCGTACACAACTGAAATATTCCAACTCATGCTTTAAAATGAATGCAATTCGAAATGAGCAATGAAAAATCCAGAATATGATAATGAGAAAGTGACCAACACCTCAATAAACATATGAACTATTCCATATTTTGCATTTCAACGAAAGATATTCAGAATGAACTTTGAAAAATCAAGAAAATGTATCTGTGACAAGGTAAGCCACCTCCAAACACTACTGAAATATTTTAACTCGTGCATTTCAAAAAAAGAAATTCAAAATGAACTTTGAAAAATCAAGAAAATCTATCTGTGATAAGGTAAATCACAACCAAATACTACTGAAATATTCCAACTCTTTCATATCAACGAAATAAATTCAAAATGAACTGTGAATAAGCAAGAAAATGTAACTGTGACAAAGTAAACCACATCAAGAAACTACTGTAATATTCCAACTCTTGCATTTCAACGAAAGAATTTCAAAATTAACTTTGAAAAATCAAGAAAATGTAACTGTGACATGGTAAACCACAGCCAAGCACTTCTGAAATATTCCAACTCTTGCATTTAAACTAAAGTAATTCAAATGCACTCTTTAAAATCACGAAAATGTAACTGTGACAAGGTAAACCACAACCAACCACTTCTGAAATATTCCAACTCTTGCATTTCAACAAAAGAAATTCAAAATAAACTCTGAAAATTCAGGATGATGTAACTTTGACAAGTTAAACCACAACCAAACCCTAGTGACAAATTCCAATTCTTGCATTTCCACGGTAAAAATTCGAAACAAACAACGAAAATTCCTAAGGAAGTAACTCTGACAAGGTAAACTGCAACCAAACACTACTGAAATATTCCAACTCTTTCAATTCAATTAGAGAAATTAAAACTTACCTTTTAAAAATTCGTAGTAGTTAACAGTGATAAGCTGAACCATATACACATAGTACTGTAATTGTCAAACTATTGCTTTTAAACGAAAGAAATTCAAAATGAAATTTGAAAAAATCAATAAAATGTAACTGTGACACCGTAAACCACAACAAAACACTACTGAAATATTCAAACTCTTGAATTTAAATGAAAGAAATTCAAAATGAACTTTGAAAAATCAAGAATATCTAAATTTTAAATGGTTGACATCAGGAAAAAAATTCTTTAATTGTCATTAAATTTAAATAGTAGTTATTTTATTCAAAATTATGATTTATTAAACATTTTAATGTAACTTTGTATTTTTATTAAATAAGCATTCTGTTGTGAAATAGTCCATCTCATGATTTTCAACAATTGATATTCAAAATGAACTTTGAAAAATCAAGAAAATGTAACTGTGACAAGGTAAACCACAACCAAACACTACTGAAATATTCCAACTCTTGCATTTCAACGAAAGAAATTCAAAATGAACTTTGAAAAATCAAGAAAATGTAACTGTGACAAGGTAAACCACAACCAAACACTACTGAAATATTCCAACTCTTGCATTTCAACGAAAGAAATTCAAAATGAACTTTGAAAAATCAAGAAAATGTAACTGTGACAAGGTAAACCATAACCAAACACTACTGAAATATTCCAACTCATGCATTTCAACGAAAGAAATTCAAAATGAACTTTGAAAATCAATAAAAAGTAAATGTGACAAGGTAAACCACAACCAAATACTACTGAAATATTACAACTCTTGCATTTCAACGAAAGAAATTCAAAATGAACTTTGAAAAATCATGAAAATGTAGCTGTGACAAGGTAAACAATGACCCTACACAAATGAAATATTTCAAATAATCATTTGCAAGTAAAAAAGTTAAAAATGAACTTTGAAAAATCCTGAGAATTTAACTGTGAAAACGTGAACCACAACCAAACAAAACTGAAAAAATCCAACTCTAAAAATTCAGCGAAACAAGTACATAAAGAACTTTGAAAAATCACGAAAATGTAACTGTGACAAGATAAACCATAAACAAACCCTACTGAAATATTTCAACTCTTGCATTTCAACGAAAGAAATTCAAAATGAACTTTGAAATATCAATAGCATTTAGGTGTGTCTTTGAACCCGACACCAAACCACTCCTTAAATATTCCATCTCTTTAATGTAAAAGATAGATATTAACAATTATGTTGGAAGAATCAAAAAAATTTAACTTTGACATGTTAAATCACAACCAAACGCTACTGAAATATTCCAACTCTTGCATTTCAATGAAAGAAATTCAAAATGAACTTTGAAAAATCAAGAAAATGTAACTGTGACAAGGTAAACCACAACCAAACACTACTGAAATATTCCAACTCTTGCATTTCAACGAAAGAAATTCAAAATGAACTTTGAAAAATCAAGAAAATGTAACTGTGACAAGGTAAACCACAACCAAACACTACTGAAATATTCCAACTCTTGCATTTCAACGAAAGAAATTCAAAATGAACTTTGAAAAATCAAGAAAATGTAACTGTGACAAGGTAAACCACAACCAAACACTACTGAAATATTCCAACTCTTGCATTTCAACGAAAGAAATTCAAAATGAACTTTGAAAAATCAAGAAAATGTAACTGTGACAAGGTAAACCACAACCAAACACTACTGAAATATTCCAACTCTTGCATTTCAACGAAAGAAATTCAAAATGAACTTTGAAAAATCAAGAAAATGTAACTGTGACAAGGTAAACCACAACCAAACACTACTGAAATATTCCAACTCTTGCATTTCAACGAAAGAAATTCAAAATGAACTTTGAAAAATCAAGAAAATGTAACTGTGACAAGGTAAACCACAACCAAACACTACTGAAATATTCCAACTCTTGCATTTCAACGAAAGAAATTCAAAATGAACTTTGAAAAATCAAGAAAATGTAACTGTGACAAGGTAAACCACAACCAAACACTACTGAAATATTCCAACTCTTGCATTTCAACGAAAGAAATTCAAAATGAACTTTGAAAAATCAAGAAAATGTAACTGTGACAAGGTAAACCACAACCAAACACTACTGAAATATTCCAACTCTTGCATTTCAACGAAAGAAATTCAAAATGAACTTTGAAAAATCAAGAAAATGTAACTGTGACAAGGTAAACCACAACCAAACACTACTGAAATATTCCAACTCTTGCATTTCAACGAAAGAAATTCAAAATGAACTTTGAAAAATCAAGAAAATGTAACTGTGACAAGGTAAACCACAACCAAACACTACTGAAATATTCCAACTCTTGCATTTCAACGAAAGAAATTCAAAATGAACTTTGAAAAATCAAGAAAATGTAACTGTGACAAGGTAAACCACAACCAAACACTACTGAAATATTCCAACTCTTGCATTTCAACGAAAGAAATTCAAAATGAACTTTGAAAAATCAAGAAAATGTAACTGTGACAAGGTAAACCACAACCAAACACTACTGAAATATTCCAACTCTTGCATTTCAACGAAAGAAATTCAAAATGAACTTTGAAAAATCAAGAAAATGTAACTGTGACAAGGTAAACCACAACCAAACACTACTGAAATATTCCAACTCTTGCATTTCAACGAAAGAAATTCAAAATGAACTTTGAAAAATCAAGAAAATGTAACTGTGACAAGGTAAACCACAACCAAACACTACTGAAATATTCCAACTCTTGCATTTCAACGAAAGAAATTCAAAATGAACTTTGAAAAATCAAGAAAATGTAACTGTGACAAGGTAAACCACAACCAAACACTACTGAAATATTCCAACTCTTGCATTTCAACGAAAGAAATTCAAAATGAACTTTGAAAAATCAAGAAAATGTAACTGTGACAAGGTAAACCACAACCAAACACTACTGAAATATTCCAACTCTTGCATTTCAACGAAAGAAATTCAAAATGAACTTTGAAAAATCAAGAAAATGTAACTGTGACAAGGTAAACCACAACCAAACACTACTGAAATATTCCAACTCTTGCATTTCAACGAAAGAAATTCAAAATGAACTTTGAAAAATCAAGAAAATGTAACTGTGACAAGGTAAACCACAACCAAACACTACTGAAATATTCCAACTCTTGCATTTCAACGAAAGAAATTCAAAATGAACTTTGAAAAATCAAGAAAATGTAACTGTGACAAGGTAAACCACAACCAAACACTACTGAAATATTCCAACTCTTGCATTTCAACGAAAGAAATTCAAAATGAACTTTGAAAAATCAAGAAAATGTAACTCTGATAAGTTGATACATGGCAAAAAGCTTCTGAAATATATAATAAATTTATTTTCAGTGAAAGCAGATCAAAATATTATATAAAAAATCAATTAATTTTAACAGAGTCTATTTAATCAACAAACAAAATCAAAAGAATAGTAAAACAAAATGAAAAAAAACGAAATAAATTCAAAATGAAATTTTAAAAATCAGGAAAATTTAACTGTGACAAGGTAAACCACAACCAAACACTACTGAAATATTCCAACTCTTGCATTTCAACTAAAGAAATTCAAAAGGAACTTTTAAAAATCAAGAAAATGTAACTGTGACATGGTAAACCGCAACCAAACACTACTGAAATATTCCAACACTTGCATTTCAGTGAAAGAAATTCAATATGAACTTTGAAAAATCAAGAAACTGTAACTGTGACAAGGTAAAGAACAACCAAACACTACTGAAATATTCCAACTCTTGCATTTCAGCGAAATAAATTCAAAATGAACTTTGAAAAATCAAGAAAATGTAACTGTGACAAGGTAAAACACAACCAAACGCTACTGAAATATTCCAACTCTTGCATTTCAACGAAAGAAATTCAAAATGAACTTTGAAAAATCATGAAAATGTAACTGTGACAAGGTAAACCACAACCAAACACTACTGAAATATTCCAACTCTTGCATAGAAATGAAAAAAATTCAAAATGAACTTTGAAAAATCAAGAAAATGTAACTGTGACAAGGTAAACCACAGCCAAAAACTACTGAAATATTCCAACTCTTGCATTTCAACAAAAGTAATTCAAAATGAACTTTGAAAAATCAAGAAAATGTAACTGTGACAAGGTAAACCACAGCCAAACACTACTGAAATATTCCAAGTCTTGCATTTCAACAAAAGAAATTCAAAATGAACTTTGAAAAACCAAGAAAATGTAACTGTGACAAGGTAAACCACAGCCAAACACTACTGAAATATTTCAACTCTTGCATTTCAACGAAAGCAATTCATAATGAACATTGAAAAATCAATAAAATGTAACTGTGACAAGGTAAACCACAACCAAACACTACTGAAATATTCCAAGTCTTGCATTTCAACAAATAATATTCAAAATGAACTTTGAAAAATCAAGAAAATGTAACTGTGACAAGGTAAACCACAGCCAAACACTACTGAAATATTCAAAATCTTGCAATTCTACGAAATAAAAACGAAATTAACAATTAAAAATACATAATATCTAACTTTGACAATGTAAACCACAACCAAAGACTACTGAAATACTCCAACTCTAGCATTTCAACGAAATAAATTCAAAATTACCTTTTAAAAATCAATAAAATGTAACTTTGACAAGGTAAACCACAGCGAAACACTATTGAAATATTCAAACTCTTGCATTTCAAAGACAGAAATTCAAAATTAACTTTGAAAAATCAAGAAAATGTAACTGTGACAAGGTAAATCACAACCAAACACTTCTGAAATATTCCAACTCTTGCATTTCTACGAAAGAAATTCAAAATGAACTTTGAAAAATCAAGAAAATGTAACTGTGACAAGGTTCAGTGTGACAAGGTATTCTGTGGGCAAACTTTTTTAAGATTTTTAGTGATTTTAGGGATGTAAGAGAGGTAAATTATGTTTGAAGGTTTGTCGGATATTTTATATTGTGAGCTATCATTAATTTTACGGGCGTGTCTTTCAGTCTACGTTTATTATACTAATAATAAATAAAATAGGAAACCCATTTCCGAAAAGTATGTCCCTGATAAAGTTTAGTTCTGCTGTGATGTGGGAATCAGAACAAATGATTAGGGCACAATCGACAAGAGAGACTATGGCAGCTCTTTTAACTTCTGGTAGGTGGTTTGATTTAAAATACAAATATCTAGGGTTTTGTGTTGGTTTTCTATAAATAGTAAAATTGAGTTTATCTAAGCTACGAATAATTAACACGTCTAGGAATGGGATTTTATTTGTGATTTCGATTTCTAAAGTAAACCAAAAATTTCTATTGTAAGTATTAAGGTGATCTAAAAACCCTAAGTTCAATTTCAGAGTGAAATTACGTCATCCATTAAACGTCCCCCAAAGATATGTTTCAAGAAATATGAATCTAACGCCCAATTTTCAATATGTTCAACATAAATATTCGCCAGTAACCTGGAGAGGGGCGCGCCCATGGATATACCATGAATTTGCTGGTAAAAAAACTTACGGAATTGGAAATACATTGAGTACTTGTTACAGAGTTTTACAAGGTCATTAAGAATTCGTAATCTATTCCTGCTGCTGAAGCTTCTATTAAATGATAATTCTTTGATTTTATTTTCTAATATTTGTTCAGATACTGCTACATCAATATTTGTATACATTGAAACAAAGTCAAAGCTACTTATAATTGTATTTTCGGAGATATTTACGGTTTTGAGTTTTTCAACTAAATCTACCGAATTACATATATATGATTTTTGAGATTAAAGCAAAGGTTTAAAGGCTGTATATAACCATTTCCCAATATTGGATGTGGGGGCTCTCGTACAAGCTACTATGGGCCTTAAAGGAATGCCTTGCTTATGTAATTCTGGTAGACCTTAAAACTTTGGGTAAAAGCTACCGCGGTGGAAAAATTTATTATATAATTTTGGAGTAATTTTAGCATTTTGTTTTCTACTTTTTAGCTAATTTATAATTTTTTTAGCAGACTGATAAGTATAATAGTGCGTTATATTTTTATATGTGGTTTCATCATTTAGATGAGAATAAACTTATATGTCGTTATCTTTCGTATCCATGACAACCAGAGAATTGATTTTAGCTGCTTCAGTCAGAACAATGGATGGGTCTTTACGGAGATTAGATAGTATTTTTAGGTTATACAAATTATCTGGTATTTTATTGGCGGGAGAAGTAACCTTTTTTTATTGTTGTAAAGGGTATCTATAAGACTAGCCCTAACTTCATCTGGGTTGGAAATAGATGCATAAAATTTGTGCACAGAGGACTCTAGAGAGGAAATTAAATCTGCCACAGGGACTTGTTTTGGAAGAAGAGAGAAATTTGGACCTTTTTGAAGAATTTGAATTTCCTTAGGTTCAAGCAATTTAGAGGATGGATTAACAACAGCCGGTCAGGACTGAATCTTGGAGTGTAAGTAGGGCTATTCCTCGAAAATTTATATCGTAGGTTTTCAAATTTCTTAATGATGATAATAATTTATTTTCTGCCCCCCCTTACAAATGGAGACAGAAGCGGAGTAAAAAAGAAAAGAAAAAAAATACACTCATCAACAAGTACAAAATGTTTACACTAACTTACAATTGCAGTACTAGACGAGTTAGAGGTGATTCAGCAAGAAACTGCATGCTTCGGCAGTAAGCTCTTGCTTCTATCTTCCCAATTTTAGTCACTGGGTCAATTATTCCATAACGGCTGCTTCTAAAACTATTTGAAAACCACAAGGGCAAACGTAACAAATTTTTTGCCAACTTATAATGATGGGTACGCAGCTGTCATTTTTGAGTAAATTTTAATAACCCCCAAAGTGTGGCTATATATAGAATAGAATGCGTAACAAAAGCGGTGAACATTTTAGCTAGAATCGAGTTATTAATAATATATATCAATCTTAATGCTTTTCCATGAAATTTTTTAAGACACCTATACATAATATATTTAATAATCCCAATTGTGCATATAGTTGTAGGACCATAATCAAGGCCTAGATGCAGCAAACTATCCGATTCATAAATAACAATACCTTCGATATCTAGCGAAGTAGAAAAACTCTACTTTGCAGGCCTGTTAAATATGCATAACTCTGATTCAGATACATTTACAGCAATTCCAATAAACTCTTAAAGTTCAACAATCTGAGCAAGGTTATCCCGTAGCCCGAAAATACAAAAGCTCAGGAGCAGTAAGTCATCAGCATATGACAAGTGTCTGATATCCAGCCCATCAAGGTTAAAGGTTCCCTTTAACTCTCTAGTGGCAGTATATGTGGCGCAATGAAGACAGTTGGGCTTAAATAAGAACCCTGTCTTAAACCTTTAAAGCAGTGGTCCAGTTTCTGAAAGAATCGGTCAATTATTTTGCTTACACAATACTGATAACTGTATTACTGTAATAAAAATTTATAATAGACACTATTTAAAGATAAACTCCACAATTCAGAAGTGATAACACCGCTTCAGAGCGCTAAATACTGTCAAACGCGGCAGGTGTCAACACTGCAGGTAATTTTTTTTTCGATTAGATGTTTATTAGTGAATCAATTATAGTCTAGCTGGAAATATATTGAAATAAAATATAGCTAATAAAATTATAAATAGTCATATAAACAGCTCATAAAAATACTCATGAAATTAAACTAAACCAGGTAGATACCCCCAGTGGAGCGAGATATGGCGTTATAGGCCGCTCCCTCTGCCCGGTGCACATCATCAACAGCTTTTTTATGTTGAGCTTTAACACCTGAAGCATTCGTTTAGTGGCCTTTGCTAGACTTTTTGCAACCTCGTCTTGTTGTTTTGCCAACCATTCCATGTCTTGCAAATCCCGAAGGGCGTCTTCTTCCTTTCGTATTTTATTTAAGACATCCGTAGCTTTTGGAGCACTCAGTGTTCGAACTGATCCGTCTATGTTGTCTGTATCTTTATTACCTACATCACCTACTTCTATCAACCTCGTGCTCCATTCTTCGTTCAGTTGATCAAAAATAATTGTTTTCTTCAATGATTTATTATTTTTTTAAAAGTTATAGATTACAGATTAGTAAATTATGCTGGTGGTTATCTTTTTCTCATAATAATAATTCAAATGAGTGTCTGCTTGAATTCCGTACGTGGAATCTGTAACCTTTAATAGTGGCCTAGTTACAGCTTTCATATTTTTCTGTACTGTACAACAGCATACTCCAAAATTCTTCCAAAGATGGTTTTTTTATGAAATTCTTTCTTTTTAAACTATAGATGTCCTCCTGTTTTTTTTCCGTGAGTTCTGCTTTGACATTATTCTACCATTTTCTGGATTTGGATCCAGACCCGTAAAGACGGTGTTGGATCCAAATTAAACTAAACCATTATTATTTTCATTGAAAAAATTCTGTACAGAAAATAAGTTTTTTGCGTGGGTACCACTAGTGTATTGATTTTTTTTTCTGAGAGAGAGAGAGAGAGAGAGAGAGAGAGAGAGAGAGAGAGAGAGAGAGAGAGAGAGAGAGAGAGAGACGAGAGATAGGAGAGAGAGAAAGAGAGAGGGAGAGGGAGAGAAAGAGAAAAGAACTAACCACAGCCTATAGTAACCAAGAGCTGCAAAATACATTTTGATGAAAAAAAACTGCCTAATGAGAAATAATTGCCACCTAACACTGATTCAGGAATAGTAACTGTTATTTCGGTTGATCTTAAAAGTAAAAGTTTATTGTGGAAACAAATTTATGATGATTTTGAAAAAGAGCCTGAAACCCCTCGAAAATGGTTTCAGATCGAGATTATTAGTGTAAAATTATAATTATCACGGTGGAAATCCCTATATAAGAGGACTACAGTTCCCTGCCTTAAAGACGTTGGTGGTATCTTCTGTTCTTGAGGATACAGTGGAAATTAGGTTAGCATAATTTCTTATGTTTAGGTTGAGTTAGGCAGCCCAACTGACAGTTAAATTCTGAGAGTTTCTCAAAGACAACACTTAACAGAAAATTCTCAAACAACTACAGCCCTCATAATATTGTAGAACTGCCGCCTTGTGACCTTGCTAAATAACAGTGATTTTGCACTCCCCTGGCGTGCTTACTTAAACTTTTCTGTGTATTTGATTTTTTGCTACTTTTAAGAATAAAGTGTTTAAAGTTTTGCCATTGTTAAAACTATCATTTACTAATGCATAATTGGACGTATTTGATTTTTTTCTTATTGATAAGACCATAAGCATTTCGCTACTTACCCATTTAAAGCAGTTTTATTTAATTTTGTTTTCTTTCTCCACAGTTCAGGCTCTTTAGTTGGCCATCTGGGAATCCTCGAAGTCTCATTTTTCTCCTCAATGTCGTTGTCTCACTAAATGTATAATTTTTTTTCTTCAGCTTCAACAATATACACCTAGCCTATTACTACTTCTCACTCTGAACCTGATAGATTCTGATTGTCAAGCTGCAAGAGAATAGGAAAAATTTGTAAGCTTAAGTACCATTTAATAATTAGATTACAAACACTTTATTATTAAAAGTAGCAATAAACGTAGTAGCAATACCCTTACGTAAAGCACGCCAGGGGAGTACAAATCTCTGCTATTTAGCACGGTCGCAAGGTGGCAGTTCTACAATATTAAATTCAACTAGATTGAAAACTAATAATTTTCTCTTCCGCAATTGCTCTTTTTCTTGCGTCAAGTTTTGTGTATCTGCTGTGGATAAAATAAGCAAAACGCATTGCATCATCTTTTACTTGTGGTTCTTTTGCAAGTCTAGCCTGCATGAACACATGAGCTTTATCAACAAAGTTTGATATTTTATTTTGGACAATTGAAAACTCAGCTTCAGGGCCAAGTTTCTTTACTTTAACACCGGCTTTAGACTTTGATTTTTTGGGTTCATGGTTGCCTTTGGTAATATTGGGATTATCTGACATACTAGTGTCAGTGAGGGTAAGAGTAGTGTTTGCAGGGCTTGCATTTAATTTTTTGAGGTGCATTTAAATGCAAGGACTTGCATTTAATTTTTTAACAATTTGTGAGGTGGCGGCTGTTATTCAGAATATTAATAGGGGGCACCCCTCTCCTTCAACCCCTTTTTTTCTCTACAACAGTTACCCCCTTTAGTAAATACACACGCGTACATAAAATGATCGTCTCTTCAAGTTTGCTTAAAGCGCAGTGAGATGTAATCTCACGAAAAAAACAGCCCTCTAATCAAAACAGCTGTTATGGACATGCG
This sequence comes from Artemia sp. Qi Xiang Cuo, assembly GCF_049724085.1. NCBI lineage: Eukaryota > Metazoa > Arthropoda > Branchiopoda > Anostraca > Artemiidae > Artemia > Artemia sp. Qi Xiang Cuo. The sequence continues at coordinate 1,616,434 of NC_142812.1, forward strand.
GAATTTATCATAGCCCCCATATTTGAAGAAAAGTTCACCTTTCTGTGTGAAACTCAAAATGATAGATAATTCCTTTCTGGAACTCATAATGCTAAGAAATAAAAAAAGGTTATATTAGTCGAGGAATAAAGTATATTTACATACCAATATAATTCTTTTATTCTCCATTTAGAATGAGCGATTTGATTCTTTAGGTTTATTACAACTTCTATTAATCAACCGACCCAGAAATGATCGATTTGCTCGAAACATACAGTAAAAAAAAAATCTCTGATTCGGCTTAAAAAATGGGTGTTGCCTCAAAAACCAGCCTGGTTGTGTTATACAATCTCGACTATACTCTCAAAACGTGTTTGACCCCATTATAGGTATAATAGATTTGCTCGCTTTTTTGCAATGTGCACGTGAAACTGTAGTGTCTCAGGTGTAAGTTTTGATGAAAGTTTTCAATCAATACATGCCTTACTACTTGTGTGTGCGTGTGTGTGTGTGCGTGTGTGCGTGTGCGCATGAGCGTGTGCGTGTGCGTGTGCGCGTGTGTGTGTGTGTGCGTGTGCGTGTGCGTGTGTGCGTATGCGTATGCGTGTGCGTGGGCGTGTGCGTGTGCGCGGGCGTGCGTGCGTGCGTGCGTGTGTGCGTGTGTGCGTGTGTGCGTGCGTGTGTGCGTGCGCGTGCGTGCGTGTGCGTGTGATTGCGTATGCGTGCGTGTGCGTGTGTGCGTGCGTGTGTGTGTGCGTGTGCGTGTGTGCGTGTTTTTGTGTGTGTGTGTGTGCGTGCGTGAGTGTGTGTGTGTGTGTGTGTGTGTGTGTATGTGTGTGTGTGTGTGTGTGTGTGTATGTGTGTGTGTGTGTGTGTGTGTGTGTGTGTGTGTGTGTGTGTGTATATGTGTGTGTGTGTGTGTGTGTGTGTGTGTGTGTGTGTGTGTGTGTGTGTGTGTGTGTGTGTGTGTGTGTGTGTGTGTGTGTGTGTGTGTGTGTGTGTGTGTGTGTGTGTGTGTGTGTGTGTGTGTGTGTGTGTGTGTGTGTGTGTGTGTGTGTGTGTGTGTGTGTGTGTGTGTGTGTGTGTGTGTGTGTGTGTGTGTGTGTGTGTGTGTGTGTGTGTGTGTGTGTGTGTGTGTGTGTGTGTGTGTGTGTGTGTGTGTGTGTGTGTGTGTGTGTGTGTGTGTGTGTGTGTGTGTGTGTGTGTGTGTGTGTGTGTGTGTGTGTGTGTGTGTCTGTGTGTTTCTCTGTGTTTCTGTGTCGGGCGGTGGGTGGGGGTGAGTGGGTGTGGGTGTGTGGGGGTCGGCCGGGCGGCGAGTGTCTGTGTGTGTGTGTGTGTGTGTGTGTGTGTGTGTGTGTGTGTGTGTGTGTGTGTGTGTGTCTGTGTGTCTCCCTGTGTGTGTGTGAGTCTCGTGTGTGTGTCGTGTGTTGGTCTCTGTGGGGCGGGGTGTGTGGGGGGCTCGCGGTGTGGGTCGGGGGGTGTCTGGGGGGGTCTGGGTGGGTCGGTTTGTGACTGTGTGTGGCGGTGTGTGCCGGTGTTGGACTGAGTGTTACTCTTAGTGACAGTGTATGTTTGTGTGTGACTGTGTGTGACTGTGTGCGTGTGTCTCTGTGTGACTGTGTGTGTCTGTGTGAGACTGTGTGTGTCAGAGAGTGACTGTGTGTGACTGTGTATGACTGTGTGTGTCTGTGTGTTGCTGTGTTTTTCGGTGTGTGTCTGTGTGTATCTGTGTGTGTCTGCGTAAGACTTTGTGACTCAGAGTGTGAAGGTGTGTCTCTGTGAGTGTATGTGTGTGTCTGTGAGTGTCTGTGAGAGTGTGTGAGTGTCTGTGAGTGTCGGTGTGTGTCTGTGGGTGTCTGTGTGTGTCTGAGTGTGTCTGATTGTGTCGGTGTGTGTCGGGTAGGGTCTGTGTGTGTCTGTGTGTGTCTGTGTGTGTCTGTTTGTGTCTGTGTGTGTATGTGTGTGTCTGTGGGGGTCTGTGTGTGTCTGTGTGTGTCGGTGTGTGTCTTTGTGGGTCTGTGTCTGTCTGTGTCTGTCTGTGTGTCTCTGTGTTGGTCTGTGATAGTGTGCTTGTGTCAGAGTGAGACTGTATGTGTCAGTCTGAGACACAGCGAGAGAGTGTGTGTCCGGGTGGGTGTGTGTGTGTGTGTATATGTGTGTATGTGTCTATGTGTGTGTGTGTGTGTGTGTGTGTGTGTCTTTGTGTGTCTGTGTGGGTCTGTCTGTGTCTGGGTGTGTCTGTGTGTGTCTGTGTGTGTCTGTGTGTGTCTTTGTGTGTCTGTGTGTGTCTTGTAGTGTCTGTTTGTGTCTTGTTGTGGAAGATTGTGTCTGTGTGTGTCTGGTTGTGTAGGTTTGTTTCTGGGTGTGTCGGTTGGTGTATTAGTGTGTCTGGGTGTGTATGTGTGTGTATGAGAGTGTCTGTGTGTGTCTGAGAGTGTAGGTGTGTGTCTGTCTGTGTCTGAGTGTGTAGGTGTGTGTCTGAGTGTGACTTATAGTGTCTGTGTGTGTCTGTGTGTGTCGGTGTGTGTCTGTGTCTGTCTGTGTGTGTCTGTGGGGGTCTGTGTGTGTCTGTGTGTGTCTGTGTGTGTATGTGAGTGTCTGTGTGTGTCTGTGTGGGTCTGTGTGTGTATGTGTGTGTCGGTGTGTGTCGGTGTGTGTCTGTGAGTGTCCGTGGGTGTCTGTGTGTGTATGTGTGAGTAGGGGGGTGTCTGTGTGTGTCTGTGTGTGTCTGTGAGTGGCAGTGGGTGTCTGTGTGTGTATGTGGGAGTCTGTGTGTGTCTGTGTGTGTCTGTGTGTGTATGTGTGTGTCTGAGTGTGTGAGTGTGTGTCTGTGTGTGTCTGTGTGTGTCTGTGTGTGTCTGTGTGTGTCTGTGTGTGTCTGTGTGTGTGTTGTTGTGTGTGTCTGTGTGTATGTGTGTGTATATATATATATATATATATATATATATATATATATATATATATATATATATATATATATATATATATATATATATATATATATATATATTACTTATTTGAGGGGTTTTCCCCCTCGTCAATACCTCGCTATTTGCGCTAAAGTTTTTTTCAGCCCTTTCAAAAGAGCTATTTATTCTAATCAAACGGCCTTTGTGATTCAGGGGTCATTCTTAAAGAACTGGAACAAAATATAAGCTATAGCGTAAAGAGCGAGGTATTGACGAGGAGGCAAAACCCATCATATACGTAATAATTTTTCTTTGTTTTAAGTTTTAAAGTTTCTCCTTACTTTTAGTTGATAAAACTTTTTTTTAAATTTAATTTTTATAAAAATCCATAGTTCGGGTTGCTATTTGTATGTTGGAGTGACTTTTCAACAATTTTTAATCCTAACACAAACAGTATTTTTTTAATTTTTAATTCAACAATTTTTAATCCTGACACAAACAGTTTTATTTAATTTTATAACTCCTGAAGTTGACCAGAGAAAAAAACATTATCATTCCCAAAAGATTCAATATATGCTCTTTGACATCCTGGATACACTCACACTCTTTTTATTTATTTAAATCATAAGAGAAGAAGTAGTAATAGAAATAGTCCCAAAAGTTTTAACTTAATCCTCCCAGTCGTTCTCGATATTTTGCTAAGGTATCTTCTTGGCAACCATAAACACAATGCTTTTTTGTGTAGTTTAATGCAACATTTAGTTTGAATGCATAATAGGCCAATTGCATAATTATGGGGGTTGGCATAATCTATATCCCTAAGGACATAGTTGCTGGACCGTTCATCTATGCTGAAAATAATAACTGTCTCAAAATTTGGACCGGATGTGTTTGAAAAATGAATGGACTTGAGAGAAGGACTGATTGCCCTCTAATCTCTGTGTACTCATAAAAAGGGCAACAAACCTTTTAATTTTGAATCGAATTAGCTCATTTAAAATTTTCAATGATATTTCGAGCTATTATAGTGGTGCTGCCTATGATATAGCTTGTATGCCCTTTTGAAAACCTACATGCATACATTTTTTTCATCTAATTAAAACTCCTCCTAAACTTTCCCTAAAAGTTTCACTTTATTATCCTTACTTTTAGTTTATCTTATTGCTCATTATCTTCTTCTTACTTTATTATAGTTCTGAAGAGGCATGAACTATAAGCTAGGCCTAAGATACACTCTGTCCTGGAGTCACTTCTAAGCAAGAATCGTGAAGTGTCACGATTCTTGCTTCTCCTTTAAGGGGTGATTAATTTATTAAAATAAAGTGGGTATAAAATTCAAGGAATTTACCACGTGAGAAGCTATCGTATTATCCAATTCCAAATTCTTGGGGACGACGTGGGTATAGTATGCATTATATAACTCCTATTTAATTTTTTCTTTTGATACAGTGTGATTTTATCCCTTTGATGCGTGGCAAAGGTAAATACAATATACCTTGCACTGCTTTGTGACAAAATTTTCCTTAAATATTTCGCTTGGCCAAACTGAAGAAAAGCATAATTACCTCTAGTTTCCCTCAGAATTATATTTTTCGATTTTTCTGTTGAGGCATTGTTGTTCGAGAAATATTATTTTCATGGTGGATTCCTTTTCTCCGACCTATGCGCGAAAGTACTCAGATGCTTGGATTTTATGTTAGATCCATTTTTGTTACATAAGATTAAAAAGTATTTTTTTTTATTGAAAGCTATGTCAGTAAAAAATGAGCAGATACTAATTTAAAATTTTATCTCTGCTTTGTAATACAATGTTTACCACGTAACATATGTTCTTCATTAACTTGTTTCTGTTCACTTTTAGTTTATCATTACTTTTCACTGTTCTTTGAAACTGCTCCAGAAGTTGTTTTTTGTATGTTATTCTGTATCTCACTTTTCCAGAATATATTTTGATCACTTACTGTTACCATCCTCCTCAGGAGAGAGGAAGGCAGAGGAATGGAAGCACCATTCATACCCTTTAAATAGGCTGCACAAAAAGTGTGGGCCAATCCTGCTCTCTAGGCCTATAATGAAAGAAAGATTGAGATGACTTGGGCACGGTCTGCGGATGATAGATTACCAAAGATTGTCCTTTTCAGCAAACCGCCTAGAGAAACCTTCGGTCGTCAGCGATTGGGGTGGGAGTATGTCGTAAAAAGGCATTTAAGTAAAATAGGAAATTCCTGGGAGGGTGTAAAAAGGGAGGCTTTTGACAGATTAGGATGGAGGAAGGGCATGTATGACTAGGATTACTGATGACTAGGATTACTTGTTTTTTTCTGACTCACTTATTTTATTATCATTCACTTCTCTTTTATAACTCTTCTGTGTGCCTGTGCCTGCACGCTCTATCTTTCTCTCCTCTCTCTGTCGGTCTATCTGTCTTTCTCTCAGTCTCTTTCTGTCGGGCTATCTGTCTTTCTCTCTCATTCTCTCACTCTCTCTCTCTCTCTCTCTCACTCTCTCTCTCTCTCTCTCTCTCTCTCTCTCTCTCTCTCTCTCTCTCTCTCTCTCTCTCTCTCTCTCTCTCTCTCTCTCTCTCTCTCTCTCTCTCTCTCTCTCTCTCTCTCTCTCTCTCTCTCTCTCTCTCTCTCTCTCTCTCTCTCTCTCTCTCTCTCTCTCTCTCTCTCTCTCTCTCTCTCTCTCTCTCTCTCTCTCTCTCTCAAGTTTGGAATTTGAAAATAGAATTTTTTGATGATTTTGTGAGATAAAACATTTATTTCTACTTATATGCAGCATTTTCTACTTATATTTATCCTCATATATTACCTTAAGTTGATTCCCTTGTGGTTGGACTTGGTTTACCTGGACTCTGAAGCTGGTGTTATTTTATATTCTATTCCCATGGGTATAAGCCTTTGTGTTCAATTCTAATTTAAACAAATAAAAAACAGTTGTTTTTGTTTGTAAACACAATTAACAGGCTATATTGAAAGTGACTCTGTTTCTTCCAATTTAGTGGTTTTCAATAGCGCACAGTTGCCAGGCGCTAAATTTCATTGCTACATTTTTTTAACAGCTAAATTTCGCTGTTACAACGGCCGTAGAGGTACCTGCCGGGTCCTTTGACCCTTAAATTGCGGGGAATAGGTAGCGGGGCTCTACGCTTCCCTCGTTTTTCCTCGGCGTAAAAGACCCGATGTTACGGCCCGCGTGAGCGCATCCACGATCATCTATGAGCCAGCTGAAGTACCCATTGTTTCTGGGGAAGTAAGCGCTGTTATTACTAGGAAAGTAAACGAAATGTGTTCCAAGCTAGAGTTTTATCGAGAGTGATCGTCCCCCTGCTCAGTGGCCGCTCAGCGGATCTGGATCCTCGTTTCAGGGGCCGTCCCCCACACCCCAGCCGACCTACGCAGTTGTTCTAAAGAACCCCCCTCAAGACTTGAGGAACCCAGAAATGAGAAAGGAATACTTGGATAAGGTATGTGGTGACAATTCCTTTAGCATTGTTGAACTGCGAGCGTTGAAAAGTGGGTGGCGCGTGGTACTAGCTTATAAGAAGTCTGCCAATGCAGTTGCGCAGGCGTTATATGCTAACGATAGATCTGTTGAGGCAAAAGTGAAACAACTATACTTCTACGGAATAGCCCGTCACGGTCCTACAGATATGAGCGATGAAGAACTGCGAAATTATTCCGAACTGTTTGAGAGCTTTGCAATAGGGTAATTCTAGGTCGTTCAAACTTCAGTTTTCTTCCAAAGTGGATCTTGAAAATGCCATTAAATCACCCCCAGTGATTCATTACGATCCTCTGAATATCTCCTCTGAACCTCTGAACCCAATCTCTGAATATCTGTTTCTTTTAATGAGATGTTTCAATTGTCAAGCATTTGGTCACGCGGCCAAATTCTGCAAGAACGAAGCCAAGTGTTCTAGATGTGGGGATAACCACAGTAGCACTAAGGACAATCCTTGCAGCAAACCGATCAAATGTGCACTCTGTGGTTTGGACAAGCATCCTTGTTACGGTTTCAGCTGTCCGGAATCACAAAAGTTACTTGCAGTTAAGAAATGATTCGCGAATTAAGTCTGATTACTTGGAACATTAACGGAAATGTAATCAACAAACTGCCTATCTTCGAAAACCTAATTCGCAATCAAAACATTGTATGTCTCCAAGAACATTTCCTGATTAATGAAGGGGCTGAACTTTTAAATATCGGTGATTCAATCGATCTTTTTGCTGTTGGTGTGAAATCGAGTGGTAGTGGCCGGCCGTCAGGTGGTATCGCAATCCTTGCTTCAAAGTCTTTACGCGCGACAGTTTTCCAAGTTTATTTATTGCGATCAAGGTTGAACGGACAATAATCTTTTCAGTTTATGTGCCTACGGACTACAAATCATCTAGATCATATTCCAAGTTCGTTAGTGCTTGTCGGAAATTAGAAAACGCTATTGCAAATTGTCGCACCCAAGATTTGTCGTATATTGTTGCCGGAGATATTGTAATGGAATCGATTTTCAAGACCCCGAAAGCTTTCCAAGTAAAATATAATCGCCCAGTATAAACCCACAAAATTAAAGTAACACTTAATTGTAAAATTTAAAAGCATTATATTACAATTGTAACTATGAAAAATCTTTCCCACAAGAAAGGTAATAGCAATAAATATTCAAAATTATCATTTTCACATGACACGTAACCAACCCTGTAATCTAAATCTTGAGTTTGAAGTTCCAGGTGGCCACTTGAGATAAGAAATAAAAACTATCCATTTAAATTCTGTTTCGCGAAACTATGCATTTAAATTAAATATTATCTTCGTGGGATACAAAAGTAAAACTAAATATTCCGCTGTAATTACAAAGTAAAGCTTTAAAAAATATTTGCGTGAGATACAATGTAAAATTATGCAAAACTATGTATAATTCTTCAAAGTAAAAAATTTTATCGTGCTAAGAAGAATTCCAAAGTGAAGTTTTAAGGACACATAAGCCGGATCAAAAGTTAATTAAAATCAACTAGCCCATTGGTATATCACTACCCAATAGTAATATAGGACAAATAGTGGAACCAATAGAATCTGAAAAATATACTTGTTAGTAACGCCCGGACGTAACCTCTGGCGAAATTGGAAAGAGTAGATAGCTAGAACTTAGCAATTTTGAGGGAGTCTTTTTTCAGTCTTGGACGAGTCTATGATGAGTTTTATGTGAGTTTATTGCAGTGGATTAGGACTCTTATCAGACATTTTGAGAATTTATATGTGAGACTTTTATGAGTTTTGGAGGGAAATTTAAGTACTGAACGTTACTGGCATTACCTCTTAGCAGTTGTAACCTAGTGTCATTTACTGCAAGTGTATTGATATACCCGAAGCTCTGTTCGATATGTGAGTAAATAAATACATCACTTTCTTATTTTCATTCTCTATATGCTAGTATTTCTCAAGATAGCTTGTCCTTGTGGCTCCACTCACTCTCAAAGGAACCTGAAGCCCTTCAATCTGATTTCGACTCAGTATGGCCGTTAATGTAGCTCCCAATTTTGAACCGCTAATTTAAGCTCCCTACACAAGATGTTCCGTCTCCACTCAGGCACGCTCTTCGTGCACCGTCAACCAAGAGTTTAACTAATAATTACCCACAGAAATAAGTAAATGAGGAACTCATATACCAAGAATTAACTTAAGGTACAAGAACGAAACTCTTATAAATAATGCCAATTTACAATTGAAACCCCCCCCCCTTTAAGGCTAACAATAATTCACAATTGAAACCCCCCCCCCATTAGAATTGGCGCGGCACTGTTTAAAGGAGCTAAAACATGAGGACAAAATCTACTACAAAAAAAAAGAATATTGAGAAATATTACGCATAGGGAAAGTGTGATATTTTGTGCATGCTTTGAAGTGTTATATTTTGTGCATGCTTTGAAGTGCAATATTTTGTTAAGCCTAAATCCCCTGAAAAAGTAGCAAAAGAAAATATATATCATTAGGAAGTATCAAATTTACATAGTATCAAAACAAATAAAACCAGTACCGATTTTTAACCTATCAAAAAAAAACAAATCAATATGTCGTTAGATCAAAACGAACAATTATTAAAGCAAAAAATGATTGCCAAAACAGTGGACATTTCAAAATAACTACCCCCATATAATGGAAAATCAGATGTAGATGAATTTATTATCCAATTAAATCAATTTGTGGAGGTAACTCAAACGGATTTAAAATCATTAGTAGGCATGTTGTTAATGCAACTTAAGGGCCAAGCACTAACATTCTTCAAACAAATAGAAAATACAATAGGGGAAGACAACAATCTTACAATAAACTCAATAGAAAAATTGCTAAAAGCGTTCCGAGAAAGATTTGTTGAAACTAGTTCAACGCACAAATTAAAGCACGGAACGGTGTGTTTCGACGAAACCCAAAATGTTAGAGAATATCTACACAAAGTAATGATATCTATTGAAGCTAAATACGGGAAAGAATCTGGTCCTTTATATGATAAAATTGTATTAAATGCTTTCATGCAAGGATTGAGCCCCAAACTGTACCGAATGTTAATATCAAAGAATATTCAGACGTTAGAGCTAGCAGTCCAGGAAGTGGAGAGAATGATTGAAATTGACTGAATTGTGGCAAACCACAATAAGTCAAAAATAAATAATGTAAAAAGTTCATCTCCGGGACGATCACAAGGAATTCCTCCAGGATTTTTTTCAAGAGATACTTCACCCAAACCAAATCAAAGGAGATCTCCAGCCCCTACCAGACAAAGAAGGGTACGTTTTTTTCCCACAAACACGGCAAACTACGCAAATAAAACCCCAACTATATGTTATGCATGTACTAAACAAGGACATATCACCAGGGACTGCCATACGAGAAACAACTATATACCAACAACCCCCAGTTCTAATTACCGTTTATTAATGAAAAAAAGCTTAAATGCTAATGGGTCAGGAAGTTATAGAAATAACCCCCCACGTCTCCCATCGTTCCGCAACCCACACCAACAAGGATTTGAATACGCAAATCCCTCCCAATACACACTTCCCCAACCCTATTCAAATCCTTCCCAATATACGCCTCCCCGACCCTATTCAAATCTTTCCCTCAACCGACAAAATAATTATCGGTTCCCCAACCCAAATACGCGACAAAACATGTACCAATATAATTCACGAACAGTGTATCCAACTAGATTTAACAGGAATACGGGCGATGACAGAAGATATTTTTCCCGTCGGAAAACGAAAGAAATTTTTCGATAAAGGAAAGAAATTTTTCATCAATACATAATGAACAAATGCCGCGAGCCGTCGGCACAAAAATTCTAACCCACGCAATAATACGTGGCAACCAAGACAATCAAATGTCAATCAACTTGGAACATCCCTAGTAGGTGAAATTCCCACCGAACCCTAATGTCCAACCCCAACCTATCAAATAAGTGCACAGGGAAACGAATTAGGCCCCAAAGAAAATTAACCAGGACCCTGGAGGCCAGTATTTTTTATAGGTCTCTTCCAACAATTGTACCTTCCTTTAGTGACAATAATATTATATTACCTATATTAAATAATTTTAGTGTTGCAAGTATTAATTTCAAAGCGTTAATAGATTCCGGTGCGTCAGTTAACATAATAAATTCGAATGTATTTAATAGGCTACCAGTATATATTAAGCGACGGAAAAATTTCACTATTCCCAGTTTAACTAGTGTCACTGGACATAGGCTGGAAGCGATAGGCTCCATACGTCTAGACGTGACAAAAGATAACAGAACCTTTCCTACAAACTTCATCATATGCAAAAATTTCCCATATGAGGCTATAATCGGGGCTAATTTTCTAAAATCTAATAAGGTATTATTAATAAGGGATAATGAAAATCCAAGATCTGGATTACGAATTTGAACATTTGACCGGTAAAGAAAATGCCGCTTGTGGTTACTTGAGTAGATACCCCGAAAATAACTCCTCAGATAACGCAAATAAAGAAATAAATGCCATTAATCCCAATAAACGAAAATATAAGAAGAATAAACATAAAATCCTAGCAAAGGAAAACAAAATCACTTATAGACCCTTGTCTATAAGTAGCATTAAAATAAACCATTACAAGGATGAAATGTTTTGGACTCTCATTAATTACTTTGTAAATTCCAATGCTCTCCACAATAAGTGTAAACCCCTAAGAAAGGACATAGACAATTTTTATCATGACTTGGACGAATAAATCCTTTGCAGGATAATAACGGATGAAACAAATAAAAATCAAACGTTAATAATCCCAGTACTGCCCCAAAGCTTAATAATACCTGCCTTTGAATATTTCCATTCTGATATAGCCGGACACTTAGGAATAGCTAAAACCTTTCACAAGTTAAAACAATATTTTTATGTTTCGTCGGCATTAACAAAACTTAAGGATTTTATAAATACATGTGAAGCGTGTAATTTAAGGAAAAATCCCCAAACGTATCCTAATCCCCCATGGGAAGGGTGCCTGTAGCAAGGTTTCCCTTCTATAGCGTTTTATTCGATCTATACGGGACAAGTGGAGGATTACCTGTCTCTAATAGAGGTCATACTTGCATTCTTTCAGTCATCGACCATTTTACCGGCTTCACTTTTGCCAAAGCATTGAAAAATCAAGGCGCATATACCACAAGTAAATCGTTAGCAAAAATAATTTTTAAGTTTGGTGTACCTGACAAGGTAATAAGCCATAATGGAAGCAACTTCGTTTCTAAAATAATAAAAGATTTAATGAGTTTCCTTAAAATCGAAAAATTATTAACTTCTCCCTACCACCCCCAAGCTAACGGGAAAAATGAAAATAGGCATAAAATATTTTCCAATGTCTTGAGTATTTTTACAAAAGACAATCGAAATTATTGGGATCTGTATCTACCTTACTTAACCAATGTAATTAATACCGCTCATTCAGAAACGACTAAAGAAAGCCCATTTTTTCTTTTATTCGGCCGCGATTTTGAAATACCCTATCAGGAAATTATAGAGTCCAGGCAGTATTACAATAATACGGAGGACTATAAGCAAGATTTAATAAATAGAATGAGGAAAACCTATAAAATAGTTAGACAAGAATTAGAAAAATGGAAGATGAACCAAGAGTTGAAAAACGAGTCCAAAGTCAAAGGGAACGTAAATTTTGAGGTAGGCGACTGTGTCTATCTAAAAAATGAAGCTAAGGTAGAAGGTAAGAAACTTTCCAATAAATATTCGGGACCTTACAGAATAATAAAAAAATATGACAATAATTTTACTTTCAAAATGATAAACGCAGACAACGGAAGAACATACAAGGCAGATGTTAGCCGTATAAAAGGAGCCAAATACCCAGTTAAGTGGGCGCCCGAACCCTCATCTTCAGATTCATCAAACGCGGAAAATGATTTCCCTAAGTCAAAACAATTTCAAACAAAACTACTTTGAGAATCACAGCGACGAAGAGAATTTTGAAGAATTTTTAGCCATGAAAAATTTAGTCATCCCTAAAAGAAAATCCTTAATACCCATACCAGTAAGAACCCCGAAAGGCCCAGAAAGTTCATCATCAGAAAGTTCCGAAGTATTAGATTATACGCTGTCCACAAAATCACAATTTTTCCCCGATAGAATTTCGACCCCGTGTCCCCCCAAAAGATTTCCCGATGACATGGTATCCCCAGCAGCTCCGATAGAAAGACCCCAGTCATTACAGGATGAATTAAACAGAGCTATGGAAACCCCGGGTGTAAAAATAAGGAAGACCACCCAGGCATAGAAATAAAGAAACAAGAAGTTTGAGAGAAGCCATGGACATGATAAATTATCCGATAAAAACAAGGCAAAGCACCTTGCCCTGGACCCAGGAACCCCCCGAAGATTAGAGTTCAGAACAATGCCACCACTTAACGGTGTACAAAGTAAAACCCAAGAAATCACTCACTTGGAAACAGACCAGTCTAAGATATCTACCCACCCCCCGGAAGATCGGGCTGTTAAGCACTGGAGATATTCACCAAAAGTACTTGACTCCTCCCAGAGTTCCCAAGAATCTTTTAACTCCCCCGAAACAGGAATTCAGCATAAAGAAATGGGGAATAAACCCTCTACCTCAAAAGGAGATGACATATAGGAAGCAAGGGCAGGTGATATCCCTAAATTGCAAAGAACCACTTCCAAAAGCCCCAATGATGAATCATCAGAAACGAGTTCTACTGAATTCGACGAAGAATCAGCTACTGATGAGCCCCAAGATGCACAAAAACAAAAACCGGCTTCTGCCGCAGCTCATGCGAAGGCAGCTAAAGTAAAAGGTCAAAATTCCTGTTAAAACAGTACAAGAAATTTGACCTAATCTCTTAAGGGAAAGTCAAAAAAGAATAAAACGCCAGAAGCAGAGCAGGAAGTTACCACGAAATCTGGAAGAATAAGTAAAAAACCAGATAAATGGAAATACGTCTAGAAACCAAGTATTGCGGTACCTGATCTCTAACCTGAAAACCCATATGGTAATATAAAATCGAAATGAGAAACTTGAAAAAAAAACCTTAAACAAAAATATATGAATAAAACACTTCAAAGAAAGCTACCCGCAAAAGGTCAAAAGAAGTTAATAGTTAATTTTTACAGATAAATTAAATCGCGGTTCGATAAAAAAATCTTTTAACATAGGAGGAAAACGAGACTTATCCAATCCATCTTCCAAAAGACAAAATAAATATCTAGTGCCACCCTGTTACAAACAGAACAAATATGGACCATCTATTACAAATACGATCTAAATTCTAAACAGTTCAGCACAATTAACAACAGAGAGACTGAGATTCGAAAATATGATGGAGGCCACGCTTAAGTCTCTTAGAGAAATTAACCATTCTAAATAAGAAATGAACAAAAAAATAAAGGAGATCCTAGTAACTAAACAAATGGATGAATTACTCGAAGCCCAATTTATGGAAATTAAAGAGCAGATCGCAAAAATCCATAGTGAAATGGAATCAATAAGCGACGCCACGCTCGTGAAGGGATATGATTACCCCGACAAAGTCCTCAAACTACAAGTATTATACGATAAAATGCAAGAAATTGGCAACAACGTGCAAGAGTATAAAAAAAGTACTGTGCTATCCGCGTCAATATCCATACAAGAACACCTGTCACCTGAACGAGTAAAGCTCTTAGGATTACGACATAAATACGACAACTTAAAAGCACAAAAAGAAATGATTAAGCTCCAACAAAACAATCTAGAGAAGCAACTGAAAGAAAACCAAGTCAAAATTGCCAGACAATTACAAAAACAAAGAGAATTTGGCTCAAATCTAGAAACGATGGTGGCAACGTATTTTACGGTTGAAATTAATCTACCCAACAACCCCCATTTTGGAAGTATTCTTGCTAACAACGAAGGGCCATGCTCGACGCAATCACAAACCGTGTATTTTGAAATTCCAAACCAAGCCCCGTATCAGTATATCAGACACCAAGTAGAAGCTATTCAACAAAATGCTCCGACGGACAATAACATAAGTATTAGGGTCCAGTAACCCAATGTCGAAACAGATATTACAACGGACCAAAGTTCCCCAGAATTATCTGCATCACAAGGAACGCCCAAAACACAACTATCATCAGATGATACGGAAAATTAAGGAATATCAATCATGTAAATAATTGAACACAAAAAAGGGAGGTAAAAAAATTCTTTTTTCGTTAAATGAAAAAAAAAATTTCTTACAAGTCCAAAATAGGCACATCCACTTTGCCTTATAGAATATAGCATATAGCGACAAAATTTAATGAACAAACTTATAACTCGAGCGTAATCTCGTTAAACTAGATAACTATATTTCTGATAGCCAAAATATAGTGTTTCCCTAACTTTATTTCCTCCTTTTCGACTAAATTGAGAAAATTTTGTAGCAAGTATTTATATATATATATATATATATATATATGTATATAAGGATAGTAACGATCTGAGGCATGATTTGCCTGCATGTAATTTTTTGAAAGATTTGTCAGGCAAGATTTTTTTGGAAGATTTTTCAAAAAATTATCAAAAGTTGGTATTGAAGGTTCTTCTGAGGACGCCTTCAATTATTCAAGAAAATTATTCAAGAACCTTTAAATATTATATTATAACCCATATAATAAAGGTAGCTCAGAATATTACACCTTGATTCCTTGATGAAAAGTCTATTCAATAAAAACAAATATCATAGAAATAACATAAATGTCTTAGCAGGGTAAGTGTTCATTAAATAAAATGCTAATTAAATACCCAGGAATAAAAACGACAATAAGGTTGAAATTACCCCGGGAAATTATCCGTCGTATATTTTTTAGGCCACTGAAGCAAATAAGGCCTAGTCCAATGCTAAATAAAAAATATCTTTATGTTAAGTGTGTCAAGTACCTTGAATGGAAATGATTTCGATAAACATAGCGTGGACAGTTTATCTAGTGACTAGCGACTCCACGTTATCTAGCAACTTCAATAGCTATTTTGATGTATTATCAATGTTCCAAAATTGTGTATCTAAAAGTCTCAGTTAAGATAAAATTAATTCAAATAAGAGGACGCATTGATTTACTTTTCAATTTTTGATGAGCAATTATAGAAAATGTATTTCTGTCAGGTAACTATATGACGAAAAATTGCATACTAATGAATTAAGATCGTAACTAGCGGCTGTATGTGTCTGAATAATAGTTTGCGCTAGGCAGAAGGAGAATAGTAAAAAAAATAACAATTGTATCAATAGCTTTTGCTGAAATTGGCCTAGAAAATTCCCATTGCCATTCCCATTGTGAAATTGGACAAGTGGTTACCTAATTTGCAAAAAATTCGCAACGTAGACAGAAATAATTACGCCTCAAATAAGACTATTTGCCTGCGATCCTTCAAAACTCCCGGATTGCACGTTTTGAAATTTAAATTACCAATTGCATGTTATATAAAATACGCAGTCACTGTAATAACTTTCCAAAAAGCTGAAAAAATAAAACCAATTATTTGATTCATAGAATATCAACCGTATATCGTGTATCGTTAAAACGACCCTCTGTCAATCAAACATAAACTCATTAAAACGTTATAAACGATAGCAGATATCGCGTGTCAATCACAAACCTCTTAAGTCAAATGTGGGAATTGGCTTGAATAAAGCTATTTCAATAATTATTTCCTACAATCTAGAAATCAATCGTACATTATATACGCAAGATGGGCAGTCTAGTAAGAAAGGCTCTCTTGAAGAATAAAAGCACAAGACTAGTTAACAAATTCCTAAACGACGATAGTTTCATCCATAAATAAGGCACCATGGAATCATTAAACCTGTAAAAAGTAAACTCCAAATATGGAGGCAAGTAAGAATAACATTTAATATGCTTTAAATGTCCGCGATAATCACAAATATATGTAAACATGGCATTAATTAATCTTTAATCCTATATATTTCGTTGTTAAAAAAAAATATATATAAATTAGTCGAAACAAGTAATTTGAAATTTCTTAAACGTAAGCCAGCAGGCAAATTTACCAGATTGACCAGAGGCGAATAGTTATCTTCACGACGAACAGCTGCCGTAAATCAGTTAATTTTTCCTAAATTAGTACAAAATAAATGGTTCTTGAATTGTCCAAATAAAGAGCAAACAAACAAAAACCCAAATAAACAAAAAGAAGCAAAAACCGAAGTATTACTATCTTGCAAATGCTAAAAGTAAGAATAAGTTAAAAGAATTAATGAATGCACCAGCTTTGTTAACTGTTCCAACCTGGGGCCCTTGCTGAACTTATCCTCCAAACAAGACTTGTAAGATAAACTAAGTAAAAACATATTGTTCAAATCAATCTTCGTGAAATTTATATCATTAAGAGTTCTTAAAAAGTATATATTCACTGAGACATATACGATTTTGAACTAAAATTATTACGACGAATGCAAGCATTTATACAAACTATATATATGAGTCAAGGATAATCTTTAATTTTGAAAATGCTTGAAAAACCCTATTTAAATATGCAATATTGAGACGAATATGAAAATAAGGTTTAATACCCTTGGACTTCATAGTGGAATAGAACAAAAAAAGTCCACGCCGAACTTAATAAGAAATATGCTTAATAAGAAATTGTATTAAAAATATATAAGGTAGATAAGTTCCTATATCTTAGGCAAAACTTCCATTCGAAAAGCATAAGCAAACCCTTACAAAATTCTAGGTAATATCAAACCTCTCCCGTAAAGCATAGTCTCTAGCACAGAATTCTCGTACGAATAATTTTAGCCTCACAAAAAAAACGTACATTCATACGAAGTATGAAAGACCCAGGGGTAATTTCTAATGTAATCAAACGAAAGTTGAAAGCATAAAAGAGAGGAAATTAATAAATCCCAACACCGGTAAAGCACTTTTGTTCTTTGTTCAGAAACGTGTTTAAAAAAAACTAGATGGGTAAATAGAATAGAGCTAAATTTTCGAACTTTCTCCTTAAATCAAACTCCTATAGAAGGCTAACTTAGTAAAGACTATCGCGATAGAATACCAAAGAAAAAGAATTACAGATACCATAGGTCGTATGCTCATCACCTTTCAGAACCCCCCCTAGTCGCGTGGAACTCTTCTGCGGCACCTTAGTGGCATCAACGTATGGCGCCGCAAGGTTAAAGTATACACATAAACGAATTCGTTTCAGAGACATCAAACGCATAAACAACACCCCTGTAAAATTATTGGTAATATCATACCCCCGCCATATGGCATTATTTCTGCCACAAAAGAAGAATGGCCAAATATAGGAACACGATATGCCATAAATAGCCCAATAGCAGAATGCTTAAAATATTATAAGTTAACAACATCGTAATATCCTCCTTTTGCAACATTGTGAAATCATTACCCAGATAGGATTCCCGTACGAAACGATTTTAACTTCACAAAAAGTGATCCCACAATTTAAAAGAAAATTAAGTTTTATATATTGCTTTTTGTACAAATTAATTCTCATATCGTTTGACTCCATAATAAATAGATTACAGCCTATTATATCTTACTACATTTAGATCGGGACTAAACTAAATTGACCAATGGTTAACTAGAGAAACCTATAATATAATTACGTTTAGTAAATATAAAGAAATAAATTTTAGGCTTTACCAAGTTTTTATATAATATTGCGCATAAACATAAAAATCTCTGCCACATGGCGATAACTCCGCCACGGGAGAAGAAAAAAATGACACCCTAAAAGTGAATGTATTTTTCTTTTTAACTCATTTATTCGGGAAGATTCAATCCCAAATAACAAGCCTTTGTACTCCTCCAATTTAACATAATTCTAATACGTATACGCGGAAATAAAGAGCTTATTCCTAGATATCATAAAGATATTATTCGAGTCAACATCAACAAAAACCCCTCAATCGATTCAACCTAAACAATAATTTCAGAATAAGCAAATAACGAAGAAATGATTATAGTATAAAATAAATGAACTTTCTCTGATTAATCAATTGCAAAACCGAAGAAACTAAGATCAATAGGTATTGTAATGGAAGATTATCAAAGCTGAACAAAGTATGACGGTAAATCAAAATGATTTGCAATTTAATAGCCTAATTTTTAAAAGCCTTAAAAGATAAGTTCATATCTTCAAACTACGGCCTTAATAAAAATTGTTCACGTTGGCAGGATACAAAACAACCATATTCGTATTAAAAAGATTGTTAAAAAGGAATGTTTGCTGGGTTATCTAAAAAATACTTAAGAAAATTTTTTACCCACGCTAAACATTGAGTGAAGTTTTAAAAAAACTTTTCAGATTGATCGACAGCTATAGCATTAGTGGAAATATACTAGTGAACATAAAACAACCCTTTCGTTAACAACTTAAGCTTGAAAGCCTACTCAAAACCATGTAAAGGTACTTTTAGCTAAAAATCAGTAGTGGTACCGCTCACACTTCGGACGGTAATATAAAAAAAAATTATTTTAAAACTTCTCAAAAAATCCACTTAAACAAGGTGAAACATACTTTCAACTAAAATTCAGTAGTAGTACCCCGCACACTTCGAACGGTAACAAAAAAAAATTTATTTCAACAATTAATAAAAGTTCAGTATACATGGCAATTCTAATTCATAAAAGCAAAATAAAATAATAAACATCGAACAACCCCGTAAAATACCTTGGAAATGGTATAGGAGGAATAATTCAAGTATCCAAGTGATACGCGATAGTGAAAACGGATGAACCCACAAGCATAGGAGGTTAGAGCCAGGGATGAGCATGGTGTATATGTCCCACCATGCAATCACTTGATTTTCACCCTCTGTATGCGAAGAAATGACATAATGGCCCTCCAGTATGGTACAACCCAGGCCTGCACCTCCCAAACCGATTATTAGTGTATTTAAGGTACTATAATATACCTGAAACCGGAAAAAATAATATACTATTTGAACTCAAATTTCTCAGCTCAAATGTTTCGTCATGGAAAGATTATCGACTTCTCGATATGCTTACATCCCCAAGTTCAAAGGCGGCACTGCCGGCTGATGCACCCATATTGAAATTAAACCCAATATTAGTGGAAGGAACTGTATATATAAGTAATCCTCGTTGAAATAGAGGGTTCTTCTATTATTCATTCTAATAATATTAACCTCTAATAGTACCTGAAAGGGTTATGTCTATATAATTTGATTACTATTGTTATGTAAAAGTGCGTTATATGATAAAACCATTAGTGTATTAATATTTATAAAACTATGCATTACAGTGAATATGAGTTGTATTGTATTGAGGAAATGCCGTTGTATTGAGGAAATGCCGGTAAAAAGGTAGTTTGACCTCGACCTAGAGTGTACCTTGACTATAACCAATTTTGAAAAAGTTAATTAGACAAAAATCAATAGTAAACTACCGATACTCTTCGGCATTTTTCTCATTTAGCTCAGGTAACGATTCGACATAGTTTTTGGCTGGTTCGTCTGCCATGGCCTATCTGGCACATGTGTATGAAACGGAATTTCAAACTTAATTAAGGGAGTTTGATTTACGTCGGAAGTGTATTTAGAACACAATGAATTTTTCATATTTTAAAGTATACATTATACACAGTACATATTACCCATCCCATTAAAAAATGACGTCCCGTCATTAGGCTTTGCTCGCCCTTGGGGATTTGAAGTATTTTGAAATTTGTTTACTACTTATCCTGAACAATTTTCAATTGATATAGTAACATTATAAGTCTATTTAAGCTTAATCAGATATGCTTATAATTCTTTCTGTGTTACTTTTCTTATTTTGTTACATATAGTCTCCTAAGGTTCCTCTACTGGACTATGATAGCTACTTACACCGAGGTTTTTTTTTGTTCTTTCTACATCTAACACTGATAATTCCTATATCTCCAACAGTGTTTGGTACGGTTGGGCTTATTCTAATCTTACTAAAAAAAATTTTTTTTTCAATATTATCTTTTATAAATTTTTTTTATCTTAAGCTAGCTACGGAATAACTATGTTTCTTGTCTTACGCTAAATTAAACGAATAATATGACAACACTACACATAATTCTTCCTGAACATCTAGCGTTACATACGTGAATAATTTATGACATGCAATATTATGTTTACCATTTTCACTGGTAATAAAAACACTTTCACTTGGATTGTTTGTTATGTAATATCGACAATAGGATATCAGAATCGTTAAGTTGTCAAAGTTCATAAAACGTGATATAAGTTCACACCTATTTTACCACTATACGTGTCCTTTAGTATACTCGCTTTTTTTGCTGCAAATTATGGTCCTTCACTAGTATCGTCTTGTTGAAACAAAATTTTAAAATACTTCATATATAGCTTCTTCACAGGTTAGTTTGATCATGGATACGTTCATCTCGGACGAAGTGATTTTTCTAATTATCAAACTTTTGGTTACAGGTGTGTGGAATTTCGCCATTAGAGTTCGTTCTCACCTGTTGTTTTTGAATAGCTTGTAGTTTGCTTTATTGTTAAAGTTTTGAGCACTGGGATTGCGTTGATGACAGAGATGTTGATTATTTGAAAACAGCGGGATATAGCATATCATCTTTGGGTTATCTTTAATTACGTGGAGAATTTATTTGTCGTCTAAAACTGTTCCTTCGTGCACTTGCACATTATAGTTCATAAAATTGTTCGTACATGGCCTGTTTTCATTAACTTATATGGTGATTCCTTGGTAAATCGTGGGGGAATGATGTTTGAATGGCGTGTGTCAACATCAAACCTTAATAACTCCTTCAATATATTGTCTTTGTTCAGCGGTAGGAGTACATTGTCACTCAGTGGTTATTCACTGGGATTATTTTGGTTTCTATGATTTGATGGTTGGTTTCCAAGTCGATATTTCAGAACTTATCTCGTAATATTTACGGTAATATTTCTATTGTCTCTGTAGTCTCGTAATGGAGGAATGGTCGAGTGGATTTAACATGTGAATCCTCGACATGTAAAATTCTGCTGAATTGGGTTCATCAACACGCCAAACATGTCAAATTTGGGTTAATCAGTCTCATTGTCAAGGATGATGTATTCACTTAAGTCTTATGCTAGATAATGGGATTTTCAGGATTGTTGTGTTTACAGATCGATATAGCACCAGATATTGAGATTTGTTACCTGATACATAATATGATTCGTGATTGATGAAAAATTGTTCTTCGTCGAACGATCGTCGTTTCCTTGATCAAAAGGTGTCCGTAATTTCGTAGGTGAAGTTTGGATGAGAGTTTCTTGGGATTTATGGCGAGTACTCTGCGTTGGTCGAGATGTGATGAAAATAGGTGCTACTGGGCTATGCTTACACTGGTCTATGCATTGTTCTGATTAGTTTCTGATATGCCGTTCCAATTCCTGAAATAAAATAACTCGGCAGAATCACACGTTCTTTAAAATGAGTTTCATGAAACAAATAGGTCATGTATCGATTGGGTACATTTTACTCTATAAGACAATTTAAATGCACTGACATTATTATATACACACATTGATTTTTAACGAAATGACATTATTATTATGTTGGTGGAAACTTATATGAAGTCTATCTTGGGACTTCTAAAACATAGAAATTTCTTCTAAGTTATTATGATATAATGATAATATAAGAGATTAATTCTTATAAAGCAAGGTTTCTCATTATGCTCCTTAGCATATATTATTACATACACTTTCTTTAAATTTCATTCAACACTTAATTAATTTTACATAGGTTTAAAATAATCGTTTAAACATATTTTACGTTACATCATTAAATTTGAGGTCTAATTTTACAAAATATTTCATGCCTGCATTGTTCACGCACGTCCGTGCTGTTTAAGAAACGCATGTGGCAGCGTCATAGCCACACGGTTCTACGTAAGCGACACTACATGGAGGGAACCAGACATAGCAAGGACGAGTGGAGACCTCTATACCCACTCGTTCTCTAATGCCTTCCCTTTTTCTGGGCTTTAGGCATTTTCTTGAGGTTCCGGGCTTAATTTTTACGTTTCAGCCGTTTCCCCTTGTTCTTACTTTGGTTTTTGTCTTCTTAGTCTTAAAATTCTTCCATAATTAAAGGTTAGTAGGTTTCTCATAGTCAGGGAAATCGCGAACACGAAGCATACGGTCAGTAGTATGTTCCACCAAAAATTGGTTGAGAATAATCCGTATCTCTCATCTACATACGTTAATCTCTGGTCTTCAATGGTTAATAGGGGAATTTGGGAGTTTAATGCTTCTCTTATTCTTGTAAGTGGCAACATTCCTTTATTCTTTTCTATTTTGGACCATATTGAGGTTTTTATTTTCTCGCTCTCTATATTGGGAATAGTATACGACAGGTTGATTGCCTTAAAATTGATTATTTTAGGACTTATTATATTTGTACTCGTGCTAATTAACGGCGTTTGAACTGTTGATTCTTTAGTTAAAAGTCGACATCCTTGTTTTATGGCTATCGTACCCACATCTTGTAATAGTAATTTGGTCCGGTAACTTGGATCGATTTTTTCTGTATTATTGTAGCAAGGTAAAGTTCAAACGGTTTCTTTCGGAACAAAAAACAACCAAATGTTATTTCTAAGATGTATGAATATTTCTCGTTTATTACCTCTTATCAAGGTTTCGCACGAATTAGGTATTTCTTCCTGTTACGTTTCTCTTCATAAAATGTAAAACACACAGGACCCGGACTTGACGGTTTAAAGCGTTAACGTGAGCTGGCTAACTTGGTTTTTGAATGACACGCACTCTTAAGTCTTGTGGGTTCGCTAGGGCATATTTTCGTCTATCTTGATCAACAAGTAAATAGTCTGCTTCAGGTGTTATAGTCATGAATGAATTCGTTTTCTTTATATTAGCGGGGAAGGTCAAGATTTTGTACAAGTCATATATGGATTGTTGGTTTATCAATGGAATTGTCACTACTGCGAATAATTGTTCATTTATTTCCGTGACGTGTACTTTTAGCTCTGTATAATAAAAGAATAAATTCGATACTTCTGGTTCTATCGATAAATGTAAACCAAACGTTAGGTGTGTTTTTATTTCATCTAAAATGCTTTTTAAGTTGGAAGGGTCTACCAGGTCGTATGACAAAGTTCCTCCCGTGAGGGAAAATAATGTGAACTCGAACTTGCTAACATCTGTCGCTAGATTTAGTAATGACATGGTGATTATATCAAGTGATACCAAGGTGAAGCTCGCGTCTGTCACCACACGATCCACTTCATTCCTTAAGTAATTCATTACATTTACAGTTTTTGAGATTTTCTTGGATATCATTTCGACTTTATCTCTTTGGTAGTTAGCTATGCTTGCTTGTATTTTCTGGACGTGTAACGTTTCGTTCATGGCATTATTTAACTTTTTCACATTTTCTCTTAGGATATTCAGGTCTTCCTCCGTTGTTAAACCAAAAAGGCGGGAGGCGAGTTCTCCGACGATGGGAATTAGGCCTGTATATCTGCGGTATTTACTTCTTCGAAAAAATACCTCAAAGATTCTCGTTGTACTTTGTTTCAACTTTTGTATTTCCGTATTGAATAGTTCAAATAAGGCTTGTACTCTTTATCTGTATAATATTAAAAAGGCTTGGTGAGTTGACACCTTTTGGGCGTTTTTCTTGTTTAGATCAGGTAATGGTTCAATATCTTCTTTTGCTAGATCGTCGGCCATTGCTAATCTAGCACAAGTACGTTTACCGTCTATTATCCAACATTTCTTATGTACGTCATCATCTTCTTCCTCTTTCTTATAATTATTTTTCTTTTCTTCAGGTTTTATCGCTTGTACTTTTATTGCTTGTGTCTCGGTATGTCTTACTGGGATTTCTTCTGGTTTAACTGCTTGTACTTTTATCGTTTGTATCTCGGTATGTCTTACTGGGATTCTTGCTCTTAGGCCTATACGAAATATGCCAATGGGCTGGATGCACGTGAACGTGGGCCTTGTTGACCAAGTCCATTTTGTAAGTATATTTGGTCTTAGATAAGTCTGCATGGTAATAATTCTAGGTGATTCTTTACTAAGTGCGATCATTTCTGGGACTGTGTTCGTCGTAGTTTCTGACATTGAAGACTGTATTTCTCTTATTGGGGTTTCATAAGTAAGTGTGGTTGTCTTGGTGTCTTTTCTTTCCTTTAGGTAGGATTTCAATTCTTATTATTTTGTTGTGTATTTTAAAGTTTCAGCTCATTTAGGGTGATAATTTGTTAGTAGTTCTTCCCCTTTGTGAGTTTGGATAATATTTTTTTCTTGAAATTATTCGCAGCATAACTTTAACATAGTTATTTCAGAAAAGTCCATAGACTCAGTAGTTCATTTAACATCTCATAGTTTACATCATAAAATTTTCCGTCCCTCGTAATTAGTGGCTTAGAGTATTCCATAGGTTTCATTCCGGTAAATCTCTTGAAGAGTGTTCCATACTATTCGCTGACCTTTTCTTTCTGTTTTCCGTGGCACCGGTTCCTAGTGCCATGTCGATTTCCTTCATTTTCTTGTCAAAGTTATTTATTATGAATTTTGATTTTAGTTCTGGGATAACTGGGATGTGTAACTCTTTGTTGTCCTTACTATGCATCATCTTACTGGTCTGCAATCCTTTATCCGACCTTAGGAATTGAAATATCGATTCTTTGAGTTCATTCGTATTTTTCTCCAGTCTCGTTACTTGTTGAAACAAGGTTTCAAAGGGTTTGGGATCCAATTTCTTGAAGATTTTCCACGCGTTATGGCTGGCTAGGAGTGAATTTTCATGCTTAAATATTACTCCATGTTTAACAATATATTGGGGTGCTGCGTGAACAACGAGGATTATGATGATGTTCTTAAGCCTCATCTTTTTGCTTGTTTCTAAAATTAATCTGTTATTAATTTTACCTATTTTTGGGAAATTTGTTTATTTGCTTTTTTTTTTGGTTTAGGTGTTTTAACCTTTTAGGGTTATCTTGTTATAATAATTTATATTAATTTAACTGTTTTATTCTTTGGCCAACAAAACTGATTTATAAGCGTATTAAATACTTTTTGCTTATAAACAATATTTCAAGATTTGAATGGTTATGGAAATTCTAGCTTTACTCTGTTTATGATATGCAATTATGACTTTGAGATATACTTTAAAGGTTTAGTTAATGATTGCCGAGCAACGTATTCTTTTGTATTATATTTAATAAGCAACACTTAAATATGTAAGCAAGTAACATATATATAAATACACTGGTAGCCTGTTTTTATTATCAATCTTTTAATAACATTATTGGCGTTATTACAACCAGAATTATTAGGTTCTGTACTAATGCAAAAATGATTCTTTTACATGAGAGCATTGAGGTAATTGTATCGTTTGACTTAGCATAGAATATACACTGGTTCATCGAGTCACTTGATTTATCGTATTCATAGTACATATATACTTTCAAGAGAGAAAATTTTAAAAACAGGGGGGTTTACGATATGTCTTATCGTAAGGACACGCTAATCCTATTTGTGTACACGATTCATTCCATGTTCATCTATATTCAATTTCAACATTGCCGTATCTTTCGGTAGTGCTTTGCGTGTTTCTAATCGTGCTAGCATGGTATTGAGGCGATGAACTTCCCATGATAACACATTTGTGCTTAGGAATTTCAATTCAAATATTTTGTTGTTTTCATTATTTTCATCTACGTCCATGTGCATTAGATAGACCAACAGATCATTTGGGAGCTCTAGGTTTATCAACGTATTTGATATACTTTTCTTTTGCATATTCTTACGAATTACTTTACGACATTGTTCGGCTAAGGAAAGGGGATTATTTACAACTTTTAATACTCTAAAAATTAATTGTATCCTATGTGACGCATTACAACATTTTTGCTCGCGTACAATAATATCAAAATTGGGAAATGCTTTAGATCCAAAATTTTCATCTTCTTCATAAAGGTTTAGAGCGATTTTCTATGTGATTATAGCCTCGCGTGGAAACTTCCAATGTTTTGGATTTTATTTTTGGTTTTACGCCGTAAATTTTCCAGCAATTTTTATATAAATTTACGAGGAACTGTCCTCCATTCAGCAGGTTATGCCCTCGATCGATTAGTACTGTGAGAAATTTAAGCGGCCATATTGTCGCGATACCATTTTCATCTTGGGTTTGCCACAGGTTTTCTGCGATAAATTCATCAATTAAGGGATATTTTGACATTGGGATTTTATGTAAGAGAGTTCTAAATGTCATGCTAGCCGCCAGTCTGGTTCTTTCTATTGTCGTGGGCCTTATTCTTGGAATGAAATTACAATATACTAAACCTGCCATTATTCTTCAGATAACACTGTCTTCTATGGTACTTCCAGTTGGTTTTAGGAGGAAATGTAACGTGACAAAGTCTAATTCTTCTACTACTCTTATTAGTACATATTCGTTTAATAATTTATTTACATTGCTTAGACTATGACATTTTTTATACGTAAAACGCTGTGGACAAATATAATGTATTGTTTCTGTCACTAGATGTGGTTTATTTAATTGCGGGCAACTAGGAAATTTCTTCATGTTATTAATAAATTAATTATCTACCTAAAGGGTTAGCAACATTCCATGCGGGTTATCTCTTTCTGATTTTTCGCCGGTTTTTTGTTAGTTCCGTTTTATGCTGGTCCAGTGAAGACTGTACGCGCGAGCGATCGTCAGAAGTCAGCGTATATCTAGAAATGTTTGATTTTAGTTTTAGCGAATGATACATTGTGGGTGAAGCTACGACAACTTGTTACCTTGAGGTTTCTCTGATGATTATACTTATTGTGTTTTTTTTGTTAGATTTATAGTTTAGAATCTTCTTTTAATTTTCTTGTTATTCTCTTTATATGCGTCTTTTTTTCTTTGGTGTGTTTTCATACGTTTTAGAAAAAAATTACTATCTAGGGATTTGTATTCCTCAGATTCCGGATCAAATAAAAATTGTTTGTAGTATTGGATTTCTGATAGGGGATGATGTATGCCTTCATACTTAACATATTGAGGATTTTTCTCTAAATTATAACAAATTTTTGGAAATCTGCATTTATCAAGGAGTAAGAGGTCTGTTTGAGTAGGTCCTTTAGAATAGAAATATTTAATATTAAGATTCTTTTGTAAACGTTTTATTAATAACTGCAAACAACCAAGTTGTTTTGCACTTCTCCTATATTTTGTTTTAACTTCCCCTCTAGCTGGACGATTTTTAGGGGTATTCGCGAGTGCTAATCCATACTTATAAGTGTGGGGTGCATACCCTTTAAGGTTGTAGGTTAAATCCCATTCGTTCGCATATATCTGATTTCCTTGTTCGTCCACGACTACCATAGCTGCCGAATATATAATATTTTCCTTCGCGTGCATTATTGTAATAAACTCCGTATCTATTATCGCTTTACGGATAGGCCTTGATTCTGTTGCCATGATCTGAAAATGTTCAGTTCATAATTAGACATTTTTGTGCTGGTAATTTCTTGTTTTGAGTAATATCCATCTCGGTC
The DNA here is from genome assembly GCF_049724085.1 of Artemia sp. Qi Xiang Cuo. Lineage (NCBI taxonomy): Eukaryota > Metazoa > Arthropoda > Branchiopoda > Anostraca > Artemiidae > Artemia > Artemia sp. Qi Xiang Cuo. The sequence goes on from NC_142812.1 coordinate 1,644,385, forward strand.
AGGACCTGGGTCAATTTACTAATATAAAACCCGAGGACGAGCACGCCCCCAACAAACCAAACACTGCTTGTGGGCGAGCTCCTCCCAGACTTCCCACAAAACGTGGTCCGTCCATTTAGATTTGATTTCACCACTTAATACTGAGTAGGGGACGGTTTCTATGGATCATCTTGTAGAAATATAGTTGATTTTCGCAGAGGAATATAGTAACCGTTTCTCCCACGTACTGAATAAAACACCATCCATGGGGGCGACGAAACACCAACTCCTCGTGGTGTAAAATACGTATTAATTTCAACAACTTGGTATAGTTTGGGGTTGTTTACTAGATCGTTCACTTTTGTGGGGATATAGTAGATTATTGTAATGCAGCAACCCGGTATGCAGAGATTGCCCAAAACGACTAAAAAAAACAAATTGTCACCAACAACCCACCACGAGCGTCTTACTTTGGACCTTTTTCCCTGATCGCCAACGTTTTGACACCACTCGTATTATTTTATATTCACTGATATTGATTTGGTTAATTTTGAATTTATTTTGGTGGCTCACAAGTTGATTTTCATAAGGGATTGTGGATATGGTTGGATTGTGGGGGGGTGTGGATGGTTGTGGACATAACCTCCCTACGGTACGAATATTTGACTCAACATTAGTTAGGGATATTTCCATCTGTCAGGTTTTTTAATCGTTCTGCCTGACTGTGTCGTTACTTTTTCTTCTGTTTGGTGTGGTTTTTTCTTTTTAGGGTTAGCTAGTGATATGTGGTAAAATTTTTTTTATTTTTTTTAAAAAATTATTTGCCTTTTAATTTTTTTTATTTAGCGTGTTTGGCCGCTGAAGTTGGTTTTGTTTTATCGATATATTTAACAACCAAATTGTCTGATTAGCCCTCGGACTCTTCGGAACAAGATTATGATGATTACCCATTATAAATCTTAGAAGTGGCGCTTCGAGTCCCGGAGGCATCACCTCCCCTTCTTTTATTAATTTCTACTCTTCTGGATGTACAGGGTTTACTCCCTAATTTTTCACTTTGAGTTATCAGCTCGGGAGACTTTACACACTCTTGAAAAACTCTGAGAGGACTAAAAAGTCTTTGTGGGATTCCTCCACTGTTTAAATGCCATGTCTTCAGGGGATGGGGCATTTTTTGCACTAGTGTGTCCCTCCATGAAGTCCATTGTTTGGGCTTGACCTTTGACATGGTTATATCATGATATTGTTCTTCCTAGCCGTCCTTGGGGGTTTGAGTCCAGGGCACTGTACTTTGTATAGTTTTTATGGGGAAATTTATTAAATCCATCGCTTATCGCAGATTTGTTTTAATTGAATCTTTAGGAGTTTTCTTTACAATAATACCCGGAGTTTCTACCGCTCTGTTCAATTCCTCCTCTAGTGACAGGGGTCTCTTTATTGGTGTTGAGGGGGAAACCATATCGTCTGGAAATCTTTTGGGGGGACGAGGGGTTGAAATTCTATCAGGGGAAAATTTTTTTTAGGAGATATCGTATAATCTAGTTCTCCTGCACTCTCCGACGATGAACTTTTTTGGTTTTTTGGCGTTTTTATTCTCACGGGTACTAGGGATTTTCTTTTGGGGATAACTAGGTTTTTCATAGCTAGGATTTCTTCGAAGTTTTCCTCATCACTCTAATTTTCGAAATAATCTTTCTTGGAATTAAAGAGTTTTAGCTCTGCTAATCTTGATTTAGGGGGCTCATCTTCAGCGTCTGATGACTCAGTAGATGAGGGACGCGATACCCATTTTTCTGGGAATTGGGCTCTTTTTATTCGGCTAGCATGTGCCTTATAGGTTCTTCCATTATCCGGGTTCACCATTTTAAAATTAAAATCGTTATCTTACTTTTGGACGAATATTTATGGTCCGGAATATTTATTATAAAGTTTTCTACCTTCCGTTTTGGCTTAAGTTTTTAGGTAGACGCAGTTTCCTATCCTAAAATCTACTTTTCCTGTGAATCTGGGTAGGTTTCTTACTTCTTGATTTATTTTACATTTTTCCAGCTTTTGTCTTTCTATTTTATACGTTTTTCTCATCCTATTTATGAATTCTTGTTTATAATCTTCTGAGTTATGGTAATATTGCCGGGACTCAATAATTTCATCATATGGGATTCTAAAATCGCGACCAAAAAGTAAGTAAAAAGGATTGTCTTTGGTTGTTTCTGAATAGGCGGTGTTGATTATATTAGTTAAATAGGGTAAGAATTGGTTCCAATCGTTCCTGTTGTCTTTTGTATAAATACTTAGTACATTCGAAAATATTTTATGCCTATTCTCTATTTTTCCAATTAGCTTGTGGATGATAAGGAGATGTTACTAATTTTTCTATGTTGAGAAAACTCATTAGGTCTCTTGTTACTTTTGAAACAAAATTACTTCCGTTGTCACTAATGACCTTGTGTGGGATGTCAAATTTTAAAAATAATTTTTTAACTAGGTTTTTAGGGGATAACTAGGTTTTTCATAGCTAGGAATTCTTCGAAGTTTTCCTCATCAGTCTCATTTTCGAAATAATCTTGCTTGAAATTAAAGGGTTTTAGCTCTGCTAATCTTGAGTTAGGGGGCTCATCTTCTGCGTCTGATAACTCAGTAGATGAGGGACGCGATACCCATTTTTCCGGGAATTGGGCTCTTTTTATTCGGCTAACATGTGCCTTATAGGTTCTTCCATTATCGGGGTTCGCTATTTTGAAAGTAAAATCGTTATCTTACTTTTTGACGATTTTGTATGGTCCGCAATATTTAGTATAAAGTTTCCAACCTTCTGCTTTGGCTTAAGTTTTTAGGTAGACGCAGTTTCCTATCCTAAAATCTACTGTCCCTTTGAATCTGGGTAGGTTTCTTACTTCTTGACTTATTTTACATTTTTCCAGCTCTCGTCTTACTATTTTATACGTTTTTCTCATCCTATTTATGAATTCTTGTTTATAATCTTCTGAGTTATGGTAATATTGCCGGGACTCAATAATTTCATCATATGGGATTCTAAAATCACGACCAAAAAGTAAGTAAAAAGGATTGTCTTTAGTTGTTTCTGAATAGACGGTGTTGATTATATTAGTTAAATAGGGTAAGAATTGGTTCCAATCGTTCCTGTTGTCTTTTGTATAAATAACTAGTACATTCAAAAATATTTTATGCCTATCCTCTTTTTTTTCATTAGCTTTTGGATGATAAGGAGATGTGACTAATTATTCCATGTTGAGAAGACTCATCAGGTCTCTCCTTACCTTTGAAACAATTACTTCCGTTGTCGCTTATGACCTTCTGTGGGATGCCAAATTTTAAAAATAATTTCGCTAACGCCTTAGTCGTGGCATAAGCGCCTTGATTCTTTAAAGCTTTTACAAAAGTAAATCCGGAAAAGTAATCTATGACTGACAGAATACAAGTGAGGCCTCTGTTAGAAACAGGTAGGCCTCCACTGGTTCCGTATAAATCAAGAGACAATATCTAAGGGGAATCTCGCTACCGGAACTCTTCCCATTGGAGGATTAGGGTATGCTTGGGAATTCTTCCTTAAGTTACACACTTCACATGTACTGACAAATTACTTAAGTTTTGTTAACACCCATGGCTTGTAGAAATACTGTTTTAATTTATGGAAAGTTTTCATTATCCCTAAGTGTCCACCAATATTCGAATGAAAATATTCAAAAGCAGGTATTACTAAGTTTTGGGGTAATATAGGTATTATTGAAGTTTGGTTTCTATTTGCATCAGTAGTCACGATTCTACATAACATTTCTTCATCAAAATGATAGTAAGTTATCTATTTCTTTTCTAAGAGTTTTGGATTTATCTGATAACATATTATCATTCACAAAATAATTGATAAGTGCTAAACATTTCATCTTTTTTTTATTTCTTTTTATATTTTCCATAGACAGGGGACAATAATTAATCTTATTTTCTTTTACTGTGTCCTTAGCTTTGTTTTTCTTACATTTACTCTTGGTCTTAATAGTATTGACTTCATTCTGTTCGGCTTCCGACGGCCCATTTTCCGGAAAACTACTCAAAAAATCACAAGCTGCATTTTGTTTGCCTTTTAAATATTCAAATTTATAATCTAGATCTTGGATTTTTATAATCCATCTAGCTAGAATTCCCTTGGGGTTTTTAAATGTGCTCCGGTACTGTAAGCTTTTATGGTCTGAACGTAGCATGAATTTTCTACCAATCAAATAATGTCTAAATTTATCCAAGTGATGGATTATAGACAATAATTCTAGATTTTTGGCAGAATAATTATTTTCACCTTTTGATACGGTTCTGCTTGAATAACATATAACCTTTTCTACTACTTTTTGTTTAGGCGTACCCTCCAGAGGATTGGGGTTTTCTACCGGAATTATTTGCGAAAGTATAGCCCCAATGCCTTTTGAACTAGCAGTAGAAAGGGGTCAGGAGGTCGTGACATGGCCACGTGGTTTATGGTTTTTCTCACTGAGAATGAAAAAACAGGATTTTTCTCACTTGAAAAAAACAGGAATTTTCTCACTTTTATGGATGTTTCATGGACGACGGCTATGGGTGTCGGTCAATTTATTTGATTTTTTTCTCGGATGTCAACAGTAATTTATGTCTGTTTTATGGTTTTTGTCAGTGAGAATGAAAAAACAGGATTTTTCTCACTTGAAAAAACAGGATTTTTCTCACATTGATGGATGTTTCCTGGACGGTTATGAGTGTTGGTCAATTTTTTTGATGTTTTTCTTGGATGTCAACAGTAATTTATACATGTTTTTATGGTTTTTGTCAGTGAGAATGGAAAAACAGTATTTTTCTCACTTTGATGGATGTTTCATGGATTATTGAATCTAACGGGGACAGAGTCAATGATACTTCTTTCAAGATCTTGTTTTGTCGTTGTTGTTTGGCCAAGTGCACGCTAGGGGCGAATGTTAAGATCCAGGAATAGGAAACAGTTAGATCACGTGTTTCCTTCTAAACCAATCAGCGAGTCGGTTAAATATACATCTAGACCAATAAGAGGCTCGCGTACATATTCGTGGCGGAGGATCGCAGAGAATATGAGGAAAGATTTTTGCTAAAGTTTTATTAGTCTGAATAGAATTCAAAGGAGTGAGAAGAACAGTTTTGACTTTACTCATTTGGATATATGTTTGTGTGTTGATGACGACGAGTGGAATGTTTACCCTATTAAAAGTTGATAGTGGAGTTGATGGTAATAATACAAGAGCACCTAGCATTGCGGTGGAAATCACGAAAGGTTCACAGCTTTGTCTGGATTGGGATGTAGTATATGCAAGATATGTAATATCCTTGAGCAAATTTAAAATGGAGGATCAGTTATGTTTTGCTGCAAAAGTTGATATAGCACATGTGAATAGAATTCAATGTGCTTTAAGTGCATTAGTGAAACATATCGAAGACAATAAACTCTATCGCTAATTGTACATGCTTAGTATTATTGTTGTTGTTCCAATTATTCAATAAAATTGTTTCGAAATCGAAAATGTTCCCTTTCTTTTCTGGTTAGGTTAGGTTAGGGCTAACGAATCAGGGTCAATATACAGTTAATCCAAATTATTTACCAGCATTAGTGGTTCACGACAGTTGCCTATACACCGAAGAAGAAGAAATCTAAAGTAAAGATTTAAAGACATTATTGTATATATATATGTGCATTTTATCAATAAACAAATTTACAAACAATCTATCTTCAAATATTTATTCTATTGTGATATCGATATTTATCACAGTTTTAATGTATACTATCTCAGGACGTTCTATTATTTGAACCTCATCCTCCTCCACTGGCATAATATTTATGAGAGAGGGTATCTCCTCAGCAAATAAATCCTCGCGCGCTCGAAGTCTCAGGTTAGATATTCGATCCGAAGACCAATTACTCAAGATATTTCCTTCCACTGGCATAATATTTATGAGAGAGGGTATCTCCTCCGCAAATAAATCCTCGCGCACTCGAAGTCTCGGGTTAGGTATTCGATCCGAAGACCCACTCCTAAAGAGATCCTCCGATCTACATGTACAGAGAAGCTCTTCCTCCTCTTCATGTGTAATCTCGATGGTGTCGATCTCTGTACATGTAGCTAGAAGATCCTCCTCCTCCTCGATAGTGAGCCCCCACACATGCCACACATCCTAAAAAAGATTGAGAACACTATGATGGAAATATAAATTAAAATTTAAACAATGTTGTGGGAGAATGGTTCTTGGAAATTTTCAGCGGGTTTTAATTTCTGGAAAAAATTACATTTTGACATCATTTGACAATTTACTAAATTTTAAGGTTTTCTTTAGTTTCAAAAATGTTTTTGTCAGTCACCATCTTTTAATCATTCACAAACAATACTAAAGAAAACCAGTTTCCACTGTTTATCGATGTTAAATTATTAAGAATGCTATTATTTCTTTGAAATATACATTTTACATTTTTAATTTTCATGTTCTTTATTTTATATTGATGAAGAATTTAAACACAACTTCAACTAGTTATTTTTTTTTTGTTCGGCATAGATGAAAGGTCCAATGCCTTAGTTAAACTAAGAGGTTACTTTCTGTAAACTTATGTCTAGTGATAAACTTGTTAGAGTTATAAAAACTTTTTTTCCACAAGAGGACATTTTTCAACTAAAAGTAAAGAGCTACTAGACTAAATCAAAGATCTGCAGAAATAATAACGAATAATTGTTCAAACTTAAATTTTCTGTAAAGTTATGTCTAGTGATAAACTTGTTAGAGTAACAAAAACTTTTTTTCCACAAGAGGAAATTTTCAACTAAAAGTAAAGAGCTACTAGACTAAATCAAAGTTGTGCTGAAATAATAACGAATAATTGTTCAAACTTAAATTTTCTGTAAAGTTATCATAACCTAACCATAATTTTGTCTAGAAAAGCATTTATCACTAAGAAGCCCCCTCCTCCACCCTTTTTCAGCAAAGCAAAAAGTAAAAATTTCGCGAGAAATATACTAAGCTTAGAAATCAAACGTTTTTATTACACAACTTGGGAAAAATAAATCATTACAATCAGTAGTCTATAGCCTTAGGATAGAAATCAATGTTTCTATTTTTACCATTTAGAAAAAAATTAAATGTTTCAGTCTATAGGCTTTAAATTAGATAAAAAAAGATCGTTAACCCAGTAGCCTATAGGCCTAAATTTTGCAAACATAGGTTAAAATGCGATTCAATTTACGCATAACATAAGCTTCATGCGACTCCTAAAGACTTTTCTTTCTATCCTTGAGTATCAAAGTTAAAAACTATTGTTTTCACGCCCCCCTCATGGGACTATAAAATAAACATTATCTAAAAAAAGATTTAAAAAGATTAAAAACGTACATATAGACTCAAATCAAATATTTACACATTAGTTTTCTTTTAAAAGGGTTTACATGTCTACACAACGAATCCCCTCCCTTACTTTTCATGCGAAGAAATAGTTTGTTTACATTTTACAATGATGGCGATAGAATTGAGGCATGTTTTACAGAAGAAAAATTAGTACTCATAACCTAACCATAATTTTGTCTAGAAAAGCATTTATCACTAAGAAGCCCTCTCCTCCACCCTTTTTCGGCAAAGCAAAAAGTAAAAATTTCGCGAGAAATATACTAGGCTTAGAAATCAAACGTTTTTATTACACAACTTGTGAAAAAATAAATCATGACAATCAGATGTGTGAAACCTTTCGGCTAAACTGCTAACGTAAATAAACAGGAAGTGCTTTAAAAAGGGTGACAGCTAATTATAACCTCGCGCTGGAGAGCATTAGGTCAAACCAGAGCGGGTTAATAACAACAGAGCGATGGATTTCAGTTTTCGCTGTCGCTATTTCGCTTTTGCTTTCGCATGATACGTTTTCGCTTTTTCCTCGCCACCATATTCAAGTTTTTTCCACTAGGTATGAAAAAAAAGTGCCAATTACTAAACTAAATTTTGAATGTGAAGCTTATATGAAGCTTATATGAATGTGAAAATATGAAGCTCTGTCTCTGTGTCTGGGGTAATAGGCAGTGATACCTATAAAGCCAGATCCTTTTCCAGACCTGCAGTGAAAAGTCAAGCTAGTCTGAGTGGCAGATCCTGAAACAGCCTTCTGACCTTCTTTTTTTCTGACAGGAAAACTTATGTGACGATGGACAGTTCCCCCAAATGGTGCTTTCAAGCCCCCTGTTGTCGTTTTTTAAATAAGCTGTTTCATATCTGGCTTATCAAACGTAGACAGTGGCAATGTGTCCTTAAACAGGGTTTTGCAGCAGAGCATCCGCATACCAACTTGTTTTAATCGATTGGAAATAAAAAAAAACCATCGTATCTCTGCTCTTCTTATTCCAGATTTCACTAATCCATTGCACTATGTGTCACTTGCCTTACTATCTGGAGCTTTCTCAAGGGAAGCTGCCTGACTTGATATATTTTTTCAGTTGGTTTAGGTTTGTTATTTTCTGCACCAGCCGAGCATACTTTATATTTGTGCATATCAATTGTGTGCTTCCTTTTAAAATAATATATAAATGTCAAGGCAGAGACTCCCTTAGCCCTTAGAGACGCTCTTCGGAAGTTGCACTTCATGCATCCTTTGCTTTCTTCTTCCCTAGGGTGCCCAGAGGGATGTCTTTGAACATCCAATTCGTCATCAGAAAATGGCAAAGGTTCTCTTAAAACAAAGGTTGAGTTTAGAATTTTTCACAAAAATAGAAGGTCTTTCCAGTAGCCTACCATCTTGAAAATTGCACCTTTAGCCAAATGTCTGACCTCTTCCTCCTCAGTATCGTAATTAGGGGGAAAGGGGCCAATTTCACCCTGAGCAGTTTTGTTTGCGCAGTAAGCCAAGAAAACCTGTCGGCAAATAAAAGCAAAATGACAGCTCCTAACTACGGTTCCCTTAAAACTTAGACAATTTGCAGCACAGTATTATAATATACAGTATTTTAAGGTTATTTTTGAAGTATATTGTGTATTAACCATGGCCCAGTAAGGCTCTTAGTGTTAATAAATCATATCATATCATGTTAATTTTTACGGAAATTTACTTGTATATAATAGATATTTAAGACAGATACAAGAAATAATATACTGCTTAGTGGCATTTTTTAAAAATTTATTGTACTGTATGGAAAAAATTACCGTGTTCACCGGAAGATGTGTTATTCTACAGAATGAGAAAAGTGTATCAGCAGTTTAAAAGACTTTGGCCTGCTAGGCCAGAATCAGCTAGTTAGGCCACTGTTTCAACTCTAGGCTTTTCCCTGAAAGGGTTTCCATTGATTTTATTTAGAGATGGTAGAAAAAGTATATTTGGCATCTTGAAAAAGTATACGTTGTTATGTGGATGCAATAAAACGTGCCAGCAAAAACTTACATTTCTACTGGAAAAGACTTCAATACATTTACATTCCTCTCTGACTAATCATTTAAGAAAATTTGCAATTAATAATCGTTATTTATCATTTATAGACTAGTATGGTAATCATAGCAAGTCACTGTTATCTAGCAGCATAAATTCCATAAAAACCGTTGAACTAAAGTTTTCCCGGTTAAAGGTGCAGATCCCTTCCCATTTAATGTAGGATACAGAGGCCCTATCAATTAGTGATTTTTTGAATCCTGCTTCACCTAGACAGTATCTATGCAGCTTTGCTGCTCAATTGACTGAATAATATACACTAAAAAATAAATTGTTTTAGTGGAACAAAACTGCGCCTTTACCGTTCTCCCATTTACACACCTACCTACTCTCATCTGACTCCTAAGCCCAAATTTTACGTAGCTTAAACAATCTAGCAGCACATTTGATATGGTAGACACACTGAGTGCCATCATTTTACTTACTTCTACTTTATATTAATGCTCCAATTCCACAAACTGTATGAGGCGTAACCACGCTTCTTCAAAATTTCAAATTACTATGTAAAACACTATTTTGTAAGTTTGAAATCTCTTAATATTTTATATCTCTTAATTAATATCTCTTAAATTCTCGAATCAATAAAGTAAAATCAAGAACAGAAGAAAAACAGTTAGAACAGAAACAGGACAAAATAGCTATTATAAAAACAGAAACAGAACAGAACAGGTAAATAAAAAACAGGTCATCTGTTTTTGTTCTGTTTGTTTTTTTGTAAGAACAGAACAGAAACAGGTACTTTAAAAACAGAACAGAAAACAGAAACAGTACCCATGCTTAGTCTAGAACGATTCTTAGGAGGTTCAAACTAACCTGAATTGAAACATGATGCCTATTGCCGAGCGCTTAAGCCGAGCGCTAAGCTAACTATTAGTAGCTTGGATCCACTGCTTCTTCAACTAACAACTTAATTGAACACCAAGTCATCTAGAAATACTCTGCATTCAATTCTAACTTAAATGAGGCTGGAAATTCGACTTAAATTTGCATTATATTAGAAATATATAATAAAAGAATCAGTTGAAAAATTCATGTATAGCGGCCAACCTGAAAATAAAACAAAACGTGAAATAGAATATAATCACTCTCTCATTAAGAAAAGGCAGTAAACACAATAGAATAAAGAAGATAAGAATAAAATATAAAATATAGAGTAAAATATAATATAATCACTCCCTCATACAGTAGAGGCAGTAAACACAAAAACAGCAAAGTTAGACCCAAAGTTTGAATGCAGTAAGTAATTAAGCTGAAATATAAAAGATGATGCTCTCAACTACTAATTATCAAATTTGATTAACTATTATTTATTTACTACTAGAACTTGGACAATTACCCTTAACTTCACTTTACTGAAAAAAAAATTTTATTTTATTTTTTCACTTTACTGAAAAAATATAATTTTTTTTTTACTCTTATAACTTTAATAAATCAAATAACATTAACATTTTGGTTACTAAATATCAGTAACCAAATAATATTAAACTGACAATGTACATTCGTTTGTATTTTTTCAGCAAAGTGCAAATTTAGTTCTGGCCTTGGGAAGGCATAGGGGTTTCGCACCCAACTTATGTTAATTTCTGCTCGTTTTGAGTTTGTCTTGGTTAGTTATTGTAACGTCTGTTCGTTTTGGGTTTCATTTATTTGTCGATGCTGATTTGTGGTAGTTTCACACTTGGTAGATTATTTGATTTTATTTTTCCTAATTTTTTGTTTAATACAGTTTTTTACTTTTCTTTGAAAAACTTATTTTGTGGAAATTTTTTAATTAATTTTTGTTCGTTTTCTATTGACATAGTCTTTTAAGGGAAAAAGAAAATAATACTTTAAATCTTTTCTTTTTTAAAGTCTTTATAGTTTGGCTTGCTTTTTGTATGCTGGAGAAAAACTTTCAGCAATTTTTGACAACATACACCCTTTTAAAAATCTGGACACAAATAGTATTGTTTAATTTAGTTTCATACCTCCTCTAGTTGACCTTAAAATGAAAACTTGACACTATTCGCAAAAAAATCTGTTTAATTTCTTTGATAGCTAGGATACACTTTTGCTATTTTGATTCGGTTAAATTTTAAGAGCAGAAAAGGGAAGGTTGGTGTGGGAGGGTGGGAGTGGAATGGGGATTAGTTGCCCTAAAAGCACTTTCGACTATTAAAAATGGCATCAGCCCTTTTTTATTTCCAATCGAATGAGCCCTTTTCAAAGCTCCCACGACGAATCCTTCGATACGAAGTGCCCTGGTCTAAAAAACAACAGCAAAAAATAATACATAATACCCGCATCAATCTTTATTATAAAAATGTCAAGCCTTCCAATAACTTTCGACTTTTAAACAGGGCACTAAACCTTTCGATTTCCACTTGAATGAGCCCTTTTGGAAACGACAACGCTTTCTATAAACACCTTTAATGACCCCAGGGCATATATTACAAGCCTTACCCTAAGATCTGTTAGGGTAGTTGTCATCCCCTAAGACCGAATTTCCAGAACTTCCAACTACGTTAAACAACATGGCTACCCCAAAATTTTGATTGGATGTGTTTAGGGAAATGTTGGGCGTGAAAAGGGCGGTAGTCCCTCTCCAATCACTTTCAACTATTAAAAATGGCCCTAGCCCTTTCAATTTCCAATCCAATGAGTCCTTTTGAAATTTCTACGACAAAACTTTCAATAAAAATCTTATATGCCCCCAGGGGATAACTTACAACCCTTCCCCTGAGTGCTGGGGGGCTTGTGTCATTCTCAAAGACCTAATTTCCAGTTAATTACTCTCCATTCACTTTTGACTATTGAAAAGGGCAATTTCAATTTCCAATCAAATGAGCCCTTTTTGATATTTCTATAAAATTTTCTATATAAACTTTATATGCCCCAAGGAAATAACTTACAACCCTTGTACAGAGGGGGCTATCATCCTAAAAGACCTAATTTCGAGAACTTTCCAACTACGTTGAAAAACATGGATATCTCAAAATTTTGATTGGATGTGTTTGGGAAAATGGTGGACGTGAGAGGGGCTTTAGTGGGTCACCAATCACTTTCAACTATTAAAAAAGGCACTAGCCCTTTCAATTTCCAATTGAATGTGCCCCTTTGAAGTTGTACACTTTCAATAAAAACTTATATGCCCCCAGGGCATAACTTACAACCCTGGCCCTGAGGGCTGTGGGGAGGGATGGGGTTTTCATTCATAAAGACCTAATTTACAAAGCTTTAAACTACGTTGAATAAAATCGTTATCTAAAATATTTATTGAATGTGTTTGGAGAAAAGATGGGCGTAAGAGGGGGGTAAGTTGCCTTCAAATAACTTTCGACTATTAAAAAGGGGACTTGCCCTTTGAATTTCCAATCGAATGGGCCCTTTTTCAAGTTTCTACGACAAATATTTCAATAGAAACCTCATTTGCCTCCAGGATATAACTTGTAACTCTTGCCCTGAAGACTGTGGGGGGAGTGTCCTCTTCAACGGCATAATTTCCTGAACTTTGAACAGCGTGGAACAAAATGTCTATTTCAAAATCTTTATTGGATGTGTTTGGGGAAATGGTGGGCATAGAAGGGGTTTCAGTTGCTTTACTATCAACCCACCTATGAAAAAGGGCAAAAGCCACTCCAATTTCCAATTGAATGAGCGCTTTTCGAAGTTTCTACGACAGCTTCGATACGAAGTGTCCTGCTCTAAAGGAAAAAATTAATTAATAATACATTGTGCCAACATCGTTCTTATATGCCCCTAGAGCATAGCTTGAAACCCTTGCCCTGAGGTTAGTGGGGGACTGTTCTCCTCTTTAGTTAGTCCCTGTTTCTTGTCTCGTTCTCGACTGTCCCCGTACTTTACTTAGGCAGCGCGAACCTGCTGCCTATGAATCCAATTGAATGAGCCCTTTTTAAGTTTCTACGACTACACTTTCAATAAAAACTTTATATGCCCCAGGGCATAACTTACAACCCTTGCACTGACGGCTCTGAGGGAGTTATCATCCTATAAGACCTAATTTCTAGAACTTTCAACTACGTTGAACAAAAGTGATATCTTAAAATTTTAATTTGATGTGTTTGGGAAAATGGTGGGCGTGAGAGGGGCGTTAGTCGTTATCCCATCACTTTCAATTATTAAAAAAGCCACTACCACTTTCAATTTCGAATTGAATGAGCCTTTTTGAAGTTTCTAAGACAACGCTTTCAATAAACATCTTATATGCCCCAGGGCATAATTTATAACCCTGTTATTGCACAATAAAATGCGCAATAAATGCGTAATACCATTAAGATAAAATAAAATACACAATAATCCTGGACAAAACAGTGTAAGACCTGCATTTCTCATCGTTTACACCCTAGCAAAATATTTAAGATGAACACAGTTTTGAACCAATTTAAAATCCTGAGACATAATTATTTATAGCAAATTAAACCAAATAATCGTAAATTAAGTGTTCACAGATGGGACTTCTGAGCGTTTAGAACTAACATCCAACTTTCTGTGTTTTTATACGAGGGGGACGGGGGTCGCACGGACCCTCTTTTCAGAAAAAAAGAAACAATTTGACACTGTTTTTTTGCGATTTACATATAAATTTAAAAAGAGTCCTGTTTCAGAATTTTTTCCTCTTTTGGGACTCTAAACATGAAAAAGAGATTCGAGAACCCCGTGCTCCACTACACATACCATTTGCACCTGCATATACCTACTTGTATCCCTACATATACCTACAACCCCTAAATATACCATTTACACCTGTAACCTTTTAAACTGAAATCAAACAATCTATTACCAAATTAAAAGCTGAAATGTGTTTGCTAAGGAGAGGCTCTAGGATAAAAAATAATGAGTAAATCAGTTTAGAGAATTCTCTTAATATTAAAAGACGTTTGAGCCCGGTCAAACAACATGTTAAACATTTTTAGATCACAATAAAATAAATAGACATGGATCATGACAACAGGCTAACCCAATAGACAGCGACACCAGGACTCGAACCCTCATCTTCTTTTAATCGATTAAAAAAAAAATATAATTCTAATTTTAGCAAAACAAAAAATACTAAAAAAATAAAAATTAATTTTTTTTCATTAATTTTTTTTTAATTTAACAAAAAATAAAAAAAAACCTCGACTATACACATATCAAACTTCTTCCATACTAGTTCAAATAGTAAATGAAAAAATAATCACTGTATATTAACTCTTGCTGGACCTTCGGATGACGATAGACATAACGAAACATAAAAAAAAGCTCGTGGGCAAGCTGACGAAATCACTCGTTACGAATAAAGTTGAAATTTCTGAGACTCATGGTGTTCAATTTTCAATTAGTAAAAGCTCTTTCACTTTCATCAATTTTGTTATAAAATAGAGCAAAAGAGACATTTTATTACCACAGCCTATCGGACCTAGTCGCACCTCCTCTAATAACTAGTGTTGTCCTAGTTTTGCTCCTTAGACTCACCGAAACTACCCTCTTCATCAAAAGATTTTGGCACGATGTTCAAAAAACCCGGCCGAGTACATCTTATTTTTGTACAGATCTGTAAAAGAACGACATGTATTATTTAAATTAAACTACAAAATCTGTAAATGAAGACCGGACTAAAAGTAAAATCTAGTATGAAGGTCTGAACACACGATAAAAGTGGTCACAGGTTTTTTGCAAGTTTTTTCAGTTTATTAAAATGGGTGGTGGCACCACTGCTAGAATTAGTAGTAAACAACAATGCACTTCATCAACTTTGGTGTCTTGCTCTCAACTAGGTTCATTCGCCTTTTTTGATAAGCAGATAATAAAAAAATAAAGAAAAATAGGTAGAATAAAGGATAATAGAAAAAAGGACATACATCCCTCCGGATGAGTAACCGGGCAGAATAAAGGATAATACAAAAAAGAACATAGATCCCTCCGGATGAGCGATCGGGTGGAATAAAGGATAATAAAAAAAGGATATACTTACCCCGGATGAATTACTGGGTAGAATAAAGTATAATGGAAAAAAGTATTTACAGCCCCTGGATGAGTTACCGGGTAGAATAGAAATAAAACTAGAACTAGCAGTAAAGTGATGGTCAGTAACAAGTAAATATAATATAATAAAAATTACCTAACCTATTAATCCTTTTTAAAAAGCGGTCACTGAGCTCCTTTTTCAGCAATCTGGCAACTGCTATCAGAACTTTCATGCGTTCCTGAAATACAACATAAAGTTTGAGAAAATAGAAAAACTGTTTTCATCTCTGGATAGCCAGATTCAGTCAATATAACTTCAGGTGTCTACTATTGACGAAAATGTTGTATTGTAATGTTGTTCATATCAATTATGGATTAATCAGAGTTAAAAATTGCCGTTATTGTAAGCGATTACTAAATACTCTGGAGGGCATACTAAGTGACCTGGGCGATTTCACACAAGGCCCAACTAATGCAATTGAACAGACTGGGAGTGGTGCTATTGACGATTCTATGCCAACCCCCGTCCCCCCCCCATTGAGGTTAATGATACTACAAGTAACGAAGCAACACCGACACAAGCATTTACAATTACAGATTTTTTTTCGTTCTAACTCTGCCTGCACCATAAAAAAGTCTACAGCGCCAAATATAGTGACCCCTTTAACTCTCAGATGTCAGGGGATATAAGAACAAATCCCCTGGACATCACCCATTTATATGTTAACAAGATTCGAGCACTTGTAGACCAACATATATGGGTGTGGGCGCGAAGGGACAGCTTAGAAGCCTCAATAGCACTAAAAAAAATTTTAAAGAAAATGCGAGCAAGCTACATTCGAAATACTTGCATACAAAGATTTTAGCAATTCGCCCGCATTTATCAAATCAGAGGTTTTTTTAGATTGGGTAAGTAGCATTGTAAGTAAACTGAATAATTATAACGAGGGGTCGCGCGTCGGTGGTTTTATTTATTAGGAGTCTAAAAATTAATATTTGTAAATTTAAAAAGCATTTTATTTTAATAGGTGGACATGGGGAGAGGGATATAGTTTAAAAATATAATTAAGATTAAGAGGGTTGTCAGGGGGTACACCGAATCTTTCGATACAAGGCTATAGTGTTTCAATTATACATTTTACCTGCTGCCTATAAACCCTTGTTGAAGGATGCCTCCAAAAAAAAGTTGAAAGAATTAGCAGTTAATGGGATGGAGAAATCAAAGTTTCTAATAGTAAATTTTAACTGTTTAAATGATCAATGTCCCGTGACATTAGAAGGAATAGATATTTTTGAGCGGGATAATGCACATTTAAAGATTGGTGTCATGTTGTTGCAGTATGAAACAAACTTTGAGGAGTTTCACCGTTCCGATAAGAAGGGATTATTATTTCAAGTATCTTTCCATATATAAAGATCTTACTTTTTAAGAATTTCCAGGCTTAGTCTTAATTCTTACGTTTTAATACTTAGTGATACACGAATGTGATTTTTGTTTGTAAAAAAAAATAGTACACTTTTTAGTGAATTTTTTAAAAAATTAAGATTTTGACAACAAATTTCTAGCAAAAAAGCTAAAAAATCGAAATTTTTCAAGATAAACAATTTTCTTATAATCAAAAAGAAAACCCGTTTATTTTCGAACACATTAGGGTGCGGAAAAAAAGTATAAATTTCTGTGTCTAAGGGTTCAACAACCTTTTTAGCGAGTTTACCCGATAATAGGAATTTTACTTAGTAGCCTGCTACCTAGCGGGAAGATTTTTCATTATGCGACAGCAGGTAGAATTGATCATTCCTGGACAGATAGAAAGTCATTGGTCCTGAAGTGATGATTTAATACTGGTAAGGTAAACGCCAGCTAATTAGTGTTATTTGGACAGATAAACAGTTTGTTAGAACTCTGATCGGTTTGTTAGAACTAGTGGCTCTAAACATCGACAAGGGTGTAGTTTTCAGGTTCTTGTGTGTCAGTACCAGATAACAAGCGATCTTTTCATCACACCGATTAAGATAAGTCTATTACGTTACTCTACGCCTCATTTTTGTCAATTCATTTAGGACATTTCGTCAAGGTGGTACGCAACACAAACTCTGAGGTGATAAAGATAGCTTTACGTGAGATAACCATGAAAATTGGTCAATATGACAGACGGTGATTATCAGTGTTCACAATCATGTTCGACAATGCAAAACGGATACGTCAACTATATTTTATTAGTCCCTTTTCGTCCCTTCTTGGCTAGAGTCCTCTTCAGGCTCATTCTATGTCAATGCAATACTGTGGTAAGAAATCATACAATCAGATATTTAAGGCAGCATCTTCAATTCATTTTACAGCTCGAGCCTGGAGAGGAACCTTGCAAAGAAGCGCAGGAATACAGCTGTAGTAAAATGTAGCTGACGCATCAGTTTTGGAGAGTCCAATGATTCATGATTTACATACTTTATCTTTTATCCACTCTTTTATTTTACAGACTCTGTTAAATTGCTAGAGGACATCTTACAAAATATGCAGCGGCTGCCATTTGAGCTGACACCAAGTGAAAAAATTTAGACTATTATTCAACAACAGCAAGGGTGTGATTTGCCAGGATGTGACAGAAGAGTCCCTCTGCAGGGTGAAGAATTTCGCAATTTTTGGACTTCTGGTGGTTTTTGGACAGGAAGTTCATGTTTTACATTAATAAATATTTAATAGTACAATAAATATTACCTCATTCTTACGGAACCATTCGATAAGCTGTTCAAAAGCTTGATTGATGCCCTTCTCGTTACATGCATACAGAATGGCAGAGATAGTGACGCCCATAGCTAAAATAAAAAAAAAAAATTTTATTTAATAATCGAAGCAAGTGAACAAAAGGGTTATATAAAAATTTTTATTGGATGTGTTCGGGGGAACAGGTGGACGTGAGAGGGGGGTTAGTTGTCCTCCAATCAGTTTCGACTATTAAAAAGAGCAATAGCCCTTTGAATTCCCAATCGAATGCACCCTTTTTGAAGTTTCTACGACAAAGCTTTCAATAAAAACCTTATCGTCCAACCCTTGCCCTAAGGGCTCTGAGGGGGAGGGGTGGTCATCCTCAAAGACCTAATTTCCATAGCTCACTTCTAAGTTGAACAAAATGTTTACCTCAAAATTTTTATTGGATGTGTTTGGATAAATGATCGGCGTTAGGGAGGGGTTAGGTGCCTTTCAATCACTTTCGACTATCAAAAATGGCACTAGCCCTTTCAACTTTCTATTGAAGGAGCCCTTTTCAAGCTTCTACGACAAAGCTTTCAAAGAAAACCATATACGCCCCCGGGGCAAAACTTAAAACCCATGCCTTGAAGACTGTGGGGGGAATGTCCTGCTCAAAGGTATAATTTCCAGAACTTTCAACTAAGTTGAACAAAATGGCTATATAAAAATTTTGATTGAACGTGTTGGGGGAAATGGTGAGCGTGGAAGAGTTGTTAGTTGCCTTCCAATCACTTTCGACGATTAAAAGGGGCACTAGCCATTTCAATTTCCAAACGAATGAGAAAAGTTTGAAGTTTCCAAAAAAACGCTTTATATTAAAAACCTTATCTGCCCCCCGGGCATAACTAACAACCCCCCCCTGTGGACTGGTGGGGGGGGGGGTTTCAACCTCAAATACATTATTTCCGGAACTTTAAAAAAAGTTTAAAAAAATGGCTATATCAAAATTTCGATTGGATTTGTTTGCAGATAGAGGTGGGCGTGAGATGGGGTTTAGTTGCACTCCAATTACTTTCGACTATTGAAAACGGCACTAGCCTTTTGAATTTCCAATCGAAAGAGCCTTTTTGGAAGTTTCTACGACAACGCTTTCAATAAAAACCTTATATGCCCCCTGGGCGTAACTTAAAACCCTTGCCCTGAGGGCTGTGGGGGAGTGTCCTCCTAAAAAACCTAATTCATATCTAGAAATCAACTACGCTGAATAAAATGGCTATCTGAAAATTTTTATTTGATGTGTCTCGGGAAATAATGCGCGGGGAAGGTGTTAGTTTCCTTCCGATCACTTTCAACTTAATAGTCGAAAGTGACTATTAAGGGCACAAGCCACACCAATTTCCAATGAATGACCCCTTTTCAAAGTTTCTACGACAACTTTTTCGATACAAAGTGAACTCGTCTAAAGGAAAAAAATAATAAATAATACCGTGTGACAACATTGTTACTATATGCCCCTGGGAATTAGTGAAAGCCCTTGTCCTGAGGGCTGATGGTGTGTCCTCATCAAAAAAATACTTTAGATATTCAAATCAACGCCACTTAACAAAATGACTATCTCAAAATTTTGATTGGATGTGTTTAAGGAAACGGTGGGGGTGGAAGGGGTGTTAGCTGACTTCCGATCACTTTTGACTATTAAAAAGAGCACAAGCCACTCCAATTTCCAATTGAATGAGCCCTTTTTCAAAGTTTCTACGACAACTTTTTCGATAAAAAGTACCCTGATCTAAAGAAAAAAAATTATTAATAATACATTGGGCCAAAATCGTTCTTATATGTCCCCAGGGCAGAACTTAGAACCCTTGCCCTGAGGGCTGATGGGGAGTGTCCTCCTCAAAAACATAATTTATATCTGGAAATCAAACACACAAAACATAATGGCAATCTCAAAATTTTTATTGGATGTGTGTGGGGAAATGCTGGGCGTGGAAGAGGTGTTAGTTGCCTTCTAATCACTTTCGACTATCAAAAATGCTACTAGCCTTTCCAATTTCAAATCTATTGAGCCCTTTTCCAATTTACAACGACAACAGATTCTATAGGAAGGGCCCTTTTATGGAAAAAGAAAAAAAAAATAAATAAATAAACAAACACTTCATTGTGCCAAAATTGTTCTTTTCTTTAATTATTTCATTTCCGATGTTTTTTTTTCGTTTAAATCTGGATTTGCATATTCAATTTAAGTTTCACTCGTTTTAAGATTTGTATACTCATTTACATTCGTAACTATTGTTTGTTTGTTATGATTAGTAATTTCTAGTTGTTTTGAGTTTGAATTATGTTAGGTTTCTATTTTTTCTGATCTTAAGTTTAATATGGCCATTACTTTTCTTTAGATAAGTTATTTTTCTGAAATCATTTTTTTTTTAATTAATTCTCTGAAACTCATCTGAATGCCCTTCGTATTTTGGGAAGTAGAAGTTAAACATGCATACCTTTTCTCAATAACATTTACTATATGTAAACAATTAACAAATTACCTAGCTTACATCAAGTGTCCGGACGCATTGGGGAAAGGGGCCATCCCAAATGGCATAATTACTGAACCTTTCAACAATGATGAAAAATTAAGGTCTCAAAACTTTGTTTGGATATTTGTTTTATAATATGATGAGATTGACTCTTAAAATTACTTTGACTCTTAGAAAGGGCACTACACTTTCAAATTTCAAATCAAATGAGACTCATTTGATATTTATACAACCAACCAGACGATAAAAAAAAACTTCTATACGCAAGAACAGAGCTAAAAGCCAACTGCCCCAGTGCTCTGGGTGGTTGTGTCAAACCTGGAGCCACTGTTATATGGTCTTTATACTATTTGAAACAAAATAATCATCACACAAGTTCAATCACACCCGTTTTGTAAAAAGAGGGATAGTTGGGGGGTGAGGGGCTAGTTGATCTTCATTATTTTTGACTCTTTAAAGGCAACTAGAACTTCCAATTTCAGCCAAATGGGCCACCTCTAAAGTTTACACAACCATTCCTTTCATAAAAATCTTAGATACCTCGGGGACATAACTGACAACCCTCGTCCCAGCCCCTTGTGGTTTGCATCAACCCCAAAAACCTTGTTATATGATCTTTGGACTATTTTGAATAAATTGACTGTCTCAAAATATATATTGGATGCATCTCGGGAAAACACGAAGTGTGTGTGAGTGTGAGGGAGGGGGGCTAGCTGCGCTCTGGTCACTTTAACTCTTAAAAAGGGCATTAGAACTTCTGATTACAAATCCCATGAGTCCCTTCCAAAGCACATACAACCACCCTTTTAACAAAAACCGTATATGCCCCAAGGGCATAACTTAAAACCCTTGCCCTGAGAGCTATAGGGGGGGGTTGTCTTCCTTCTAGACGCAATTTCCGGACCCTTGAATTACGATGAAAAATTACTATCTCCAAATTTGATTGGAGGCTTTGGGGGGAGTGATGGGCTTCCTGTTGGGGGAGGGGAGGGACTGGTTGCCCTCAAATCGCTTTTGAATCTTAAAACGGCATTATAACTTCTAATTTCAAATGAGCCTCATCTGAAGTTTATACGACCGCCCATTCCATAAAACCCTACATGCTCCTTAGGCACAACTTACAACCCTATCCCCAGGGCACTGGGGAGTTGTTTCAACCCCAAAAGCATCACTATTAAAATCACAATTTTCATAAGATGCGTTTGGTGAAAAGAGGGGTTGTCTGGCTAGTTCCCTTCCTTCACTCTGACTCTTAAGAGGGAACTAGAACTTTCAATTTTCAACCAAATGAGCCTCCTTTAAAGTTAAACAACCACTCCTTCGTTAAAAAACTTAAATGTCCCGGCGCATGACATACAACCCTCTCTCTCAGACTCTGGTTGTTTGTATCGACCCCAAAAAACCTTGTTATATGATCTTTGGATTATTTTGAATAAAATGACTCTCGAAATTTCTATTGGATGAAAATCAGGAAAATACAACGTGCGTGTGTGTGTGTAGCTGTCCTTTGATCACTTTGACCCTTAAAAAAGGGCACTAGAAATTCTGATTACCAAAGATATTCTGTATACAAAATATAACATAGCCTAACAACCAAAATATTTGTTAAATATTTATTAGAATATAACTACAATGAAATTTTTCACTGAGCCGAAGCTAATTGTATCCGTGTACAAACAGCAATAAACTGGTTATTGCCTGATCTTATAGATCTAAATTATCGAGTGTGTACTGGATAACAGATGAGTACCTAAAAATCCTTACCTCCCCCCCCCATTTGTTTCCAAGGATCGACACCCCTGCATTATGACATGGCGAGGAATATGACCGCAACTTCGAAATGATAAATCCTTAACGAAACCAGAAGGCTTGCATATCAAACAGTTCGTGGTAAGTAGAATGTACTTGTACAGTGTATTGTGACGTCTTTGAATCTCATCTAGAGTTAGGAGATCTGCTTGCATTATATGCAGTTGGTAAAAGGCTTTAGTTTTTCGATATTGATTAGCACGAAGTCTATGAGTTCTATGCCGAGTCTAACTTGATTCATTTTGTAGATAGTCTTGTACACTTTTAGTGTGAACACCAGTGATCTTAGAAAGAGTGGTGGGGGAACTTAAACTCCCCACTTCACCAATATTTTCATAAACACCTTCCAGAACTTCAACCATTTTGAACGTAAACACGTTGTGTAACGTCCACTACCCTTTTGTATACTAGTTGTGGATGGTGACATGATACGTTTTCGCTTTTTCCTCGCCACCATATTCAAGTTTTTTCCACTAGGTGTGCTAGTATTTTCCGAAATTGATTTAAAATCTTCTTCTTCTTCTTCTTCCTCTTCATATTTTAATGGTGTTGTTGTTGTTGTTGTTGTTGTTGATGTTGATGGCACATGTTCATTTAATTTTTTTAGAATTTGTCTATTGCTGATAAGACTTTTGGGAAAGTTTAATGTATTTAGAAAGTTGTATAGATGAGCATCAAATGATAATAGTCCTTTACGATTTGTAACCATATCATAGATTAAATCAAGTAGAATATAGCTCTTGCCCTGAATTATAATCCCTTTTCCATTACTATCAACTTGAATATGATCTTGACCACTTTCAATTAGATAGGTTAGAAGTCATTTAATTTTATCAAGGTATTAGTGGGGCCATATAGTTACAATTTTCAACAAAAATTAATACAAAACCTCCTTCTTTAATTGTGTTCCAACAGCAGCAGCAGCAGAATCCTGAGGAGATGATTATTTTTTGCGATCAATACCAGCAGTGGCCTTCACACGATAGGGCTTATGTTTGTCCACTTGGCCAAGTGCATCTTGAAGTAAAAGCAGTTTTTCATCATCCTCAATATTCTCGTTGTAAATGAATTTACTCAGATTGTTCTCAAAGTGTTCCACGGGTGAGAGAGCGAGTTCTATTGGAGTCAATTTATAGGGTTTTACCATTCTCTCACTAGAGAAAACTGTTTAAAAGTCCTGCAATTATCGGCAGTAAAAGTGTGAAAAAGCTACCGCCCGCCTGAAGAAGTCGTTTCTTTTTAAAATTCTTTCCTTTGTTTTTAGAGGCCAATGTACGTACAATGGAAAGATGTTGCTTTGCCTGTTGCTTAACTAATTATTGCAGTTGAACATCACCCTCGGTCAAATTTAAACAAAGTTCAGATATTAGATTAATGAAATCATTGTCAATACCATGTTTGATTATGGCTTTCCTAAGCGAGGGTTTTGAAGTGCTTAAAACTGAAAACAGATGTCTATTTTCATGTAGTTTCTTCAGTGTCATGATAGCAACTAATAGGTCTTTTTAGTGTTCACGGGGAGATATACTGTAATTTCATTGTCGAAAATATCTGTGACTACACGCATATCCTCGGGTGTATTTTGATTAAGATGTAATAGGATATAGCCGAAGGGTTTATTAGTTGCCTGATTGTATGCTAAGAGCAGAAATTTAGGGGCGCCTGGATAGATTTGTTTATTGAGAGTTATTAGCGAGCTAGAATCACGAACAACTCTGTAGATGATATAGTAGGTACAGTTCAATGCAAGTGTTCGCATACATTTGCTCTGATGAAAGAGATTGTGTAGAACCAGAGTAACGGAAATCTGTTCATTATGAAAGCGAACAGTAAACATTTTTAGCATTTCCCGGGACCATTGTTCAATAGACTCAGCCAGATCCTCAATGATCAGCCAAGAGTTTGCTCCAATAATGCTGGAAACATCAAGTCCCTGTAAGAACTGTATCTGCACCAATCCCGTCGCGGCAGCAATTGTTTTTAGTTTATTATAAGAGTCCGGCCAAATACTGTAACAATAGTAGATTTTTTTCGGCTTTTCCAAAAACATTTTATCAAAATTTATAATCATTTTATTTGTGAGTGTTGTTTCGCCCGACATTGAGGGCCCACAGAGAAACGATCTTAATAGTGTTTTAAATTGATAAATGTTCCCTCCAATAGTTCACCTGGACAACTAACTCTAGACTATAACTGCAAAATGACTAAATAATTTCCCTACTACTTCTACTATTTCTACTACTCTGTTCAAGAATAATAATAATAAGAAGAAGAAGAATAATAAAGAATCATATTTTCTTTTATTTTATGTATAAAAAAGTAAAGATACTTAAAAAAATACTACATTGAAAAAAAAGCACATTCAACATGAAAAAAATACACTTTTTTTAATTTATTTATAATAAAAAATACAACATTTACATAGACAGAGAGAAAAAAAACTTAAATAAATACATTTTTTTGTTTATTTATTTATAGAAAAAATACAACATTTATTAGAATAAAGCACTTAAAATAATATCACTTTTTTTTAATTTCAATGAAACATGTATATTTACAAAAAAAAAATCTGCTCTAAGTCCAAAAAAAAGATAACTTTGGTAGTGGCTGGCGGTGCGCCCCCCGCTGGCGGCCACCCCCCCGGGTCGCGAGCCCCCCCCTCCCCTCAAAGGCCGCGAGGCCCCCCAAAGGTTTTGGGAAAAATTTATTGGACTTTATTCAAACCGAGACTTTCCCTATGGATAACAAATTCGACCCGGTCTGAAGTTAAATAGTGCCCTAAGGGGAGGGTAGTCACACCGTCTTGACAAACATAGACCTTGTCGGAAATTGTACTCATGGCAATTTTTTCTACATTTACAGTAAAGTTCCTGTAGTTGTGGGAACGAATTGCCAGAAATTTGGCTCGCGGAATTGTATTTTGAACAATACAATTCCTATAGATGTCCGTGTTGAAATTCTTATCCACATAGCGTGTGGGTACTCCTTCGCAACGTTTCTTGATTTCCTCGTCGTGTGTGTGTGTAAAGTACACCTTCGGACTTACAAACATACCACGGGAAATCATGTCGCTTCCCGTTTCTGATTTAAAAAACACAATCTGATTTGGTACCCGACGTTTCACTAGCTCTGGGTAAAGCCCACTCCAATCGATGTAGTCCATCCGTGAGCTGATAATTTCACCGTGCGCCAAATCATCAATTAGATTTGGGGTTTTACTTTTAACAGTAGAGAATCTGTGTCCCCGTAGCAGACCTCTACTTGCCGCTTTTCCGGCCACTGTACCCTAGCCACATTGTAGTAGAATTCCAACATGAGCTTTTTAGAGATCTCCAAAATTACGCTGCCTGCAGGAATATTTTTATTCAGGAAAATGCTTCTTTTTTTTCTATTCAATAATACTATGTCTGGGCCATTGATCGTGAAAGAGGTGTAATTTGGATCGGCATTAATTCGAGCACATTGTTTGGGATCGGTCACAATGTCACAACGAGTTCTATGGCGAACACTCAAACGTTTCACCAACAGCTGAATTCAAAATGAGCTTATAAATTTCTTGTTTGCCTTTCCTTTGTGCTTCAGAGCATTTGTTGAAAAAATTATCAACAAAAGTTTTCAGAAATGCTTTTTTGCTAAACTGGAGCACTCTATGAACCTTTGTGACGTTGAAACCGTTCCTGCACATACATTTTATATACACATGATGTACAACAATATTTTTTTCGGCAGAAGGTCAGCAATGTTTTTGTTTTGAAGGTGACCAATGCAATCCGTCCTCCTCGACTAAACACCTATTGCGGGGGCTCAAAGAGTCCCTAGTCACAGGTCTATTGATGCACGGGAAAACAAAATCCTTTACTGAATCGTGAAGCTCAACTGGTATTTCCCCATCAATTTCAAAAAACCATCCATTGAGGGTCATTGAACCATTTATAGTCACTGCAAGGTCGTGCATAATGGGACATGGCCGAGGGGTAGAGAGAATTCATATCAAGGAAAACTGAATCTGATTTTGTCCCCGTCTTCTCTCCAGTTGGATCAGTTTCCAATATACAATCCCCGTGAAAAACGTATCCACCCCTCATTGACCCATCGATGTACATGTGTTGATCGGTGTCAGTGAATAGCTCGATTTTTTCCCCGCTAATTTTTATGTTGATGTCCATCACCAGATAAGGAGATGAAAAATAATACTCCGAATCAAGATTAAATTCCCAATACATTTTGTCCGTATTTTTACACATAATGTCTAACAGAGTTAACACATCACTCGATAAATACAGCTTACAGTTGTCAAAGCAATTTTTACCCCCTCCTTCTGTCAACACTTTTTTAGGAAAAGTTTATTCATCGGGGGTGCACCTACGATTGTGTAGACTATCGTAAAACGATTCAATCTGGAGAATAGTTTCCTCGGTGAATCTCGACATGGAACAATAATAATCATAAGGATATATGCCCTTGACCGTCAACAAATCATATAAATCATTTGGAAATAGTTACTTGAGAAGGGGGTAAGCGTTGCAGCCGTCATCGTTTTTCTGCACTTGAATTAATTCGCTCAATGATTTGGTGTTAAAACTGTAGGAATTTAAAAAGCGAATTTTATTCGTGTACTCAATGTCGTCTTCAACAAATCTCCACATAAATTCCAAAACAAGCAACTTTTCCGACGATTTAGGAATGATTGTGTAGGAAAAGTTGTCTATCACCCATGCACCATCCACTGTTCGATTTCTTTGAAGACGTTGCCATTGCTGGTAGCACATACTTTAGATCGTAGTTAGAGCTATGTATAAAAACCGGAAGGAATGGTTGCTGTTTAATTTTTAAGTTAATTGAATTGTGAGCCCACCCCCGAAAGTTACTTATTCCCGTTTAATTGGGATCATTAAGGTGATTCTGATCCTGGACAGCGTCTTTTGGGGCAAGAGCACTCCTACAAACCCAAAAAACTGTCCCCTTTTCTAGTGCCAGTTGCTCTTTATCTGATAATGTCATTGGGTAGTTGGTTTGGCGCAATCGTGAAATTGCGGCGTTTGCTGTTTTTATTAAAGATACCAACATTTCCATGCTACCCTCCTCATCCATAGCTAAAAAAAACTTCCAACTGCATTTTATTATCGGCATCCAGACGAACAGGCACATAGGAACACGCAAATAGTTTGTGATTCTTAACTATATGGGGTCTTCAGGTGTCGGATACTTCCACCAGTCTTGATTCACAGGCTAAAGACACTTTATCAACTTTTAACACTAAGTTTAGGAAATTTTAAATTGTAAAGTGTATTTGCCTTCTGCCGGCATTTCTATTCGTTGATTGCCATGAATTTTCAATATCTCATGTGATCTGAGAATGTTCGCTCAGATCTAAATGAGGAAAGGTACATGGGACAATTGTGACGTTCCCCATATTTTTTGCCTTGGGATAGAAGTCGACTTATTGCTGTAACGGGGAAAAAATGACCTTAGGAATCTACATCTTTGGGGGGCTCATAAATAACCCAACACCAATTTTTAACATTATCTACCATCGGTGTCCTCACTGAATACAAAACCCCTTTTTTATTTGGTTTCTTCCCCCCCTTTACAAATTCCGCGTCATACTCGAGAACAACTACCCCCAACCCAAGAGTTTCATTTGCTTTTTCAAAGATGTCTATTTCTTTCACTGACACAAGATACTTCCTCTTTCAATAGTCAAAATCTATTTGATGGACAGGTTCACCCACGTCACGTACACAGCCGTCGAGATTTATTATTCTTGACTCATTTTATAATTTTTTAAGGGCTGCTGCTAAAAATGTGTATTTAACGCATTGTATCCCTGTCTCAAAATAGAAACTCTGAACGCCTCCTGTAGCCAAGAAATCTGGATGGCATTTTATTTTTTTATTACCCGCCCCCCTAAAAATAGTTTTTTTTAAATCTACTGAGATTCAGATCCATGTGTTCAATGTATAAAATTGTGGACCCACTTCCCCTCTCGTTAAACGTGTCCAAAGTTGAAATTGATTTACTTACCCAGTTGAAAGTTGCCCTCAAATTCATTTAGACCAGACTAAAAAGTTTGGTTGCCATTTTAAAAATGAAAATAAAAAATATCCCCAGAGGTTCCCAAGTTTAGGTAAACTTTTTGACTTACCGATGTTTTAATCCCCCCTTGACCCCCCCATTTCCGAATGTTACTATCAAGGTGGTATCAAAGTTTGTGAATTAAGATCGTAGGGTCAATTTAAGGGGCTGGTAAAATAACGCCCGGTCAACCACGTTTTCTTCGGGAGGATTAAAATCTACCCTATGTGTTTGTAAGTGACCTAGAGCAGACTCTAACAAATAAAATTCACGTAGTTCCGGGGATATGACACTATTTTCATGTCCTGCACCTATTTGCACAGGATCCAATTCACTAATTATAAAACTATCGTCAAAAATGTCCCCGGGACCATTAGGTCCAACAATTTGCACAAGGCTGTCCATTTCTTCAGCTGTAAATTGAAAATTCGAGGGGATACTAAATGACGTACCTTCACTGACATCATCCGGGGAGAGGGGACAATTACCCATGATTTTCTGAAGTCCCGGGCCAGGGAGTGCAGTTGTTTTCGTAGCTTCCCCCTTTAACTATAAAATCAATGGATCGAGTTTTTTTTCTTTGACGAAAGTTTTATCACAATTATAGCACACTATTTTTTTTCTTAGTTGGATTTTGTGTTCATATTATTTATCAAACAATTGTTTTTTTTGTTTTTTTTCTTAATTGGTTTAGTATTTATAAAACAAATTTATAATAAATTAAAAATTTTGTTTATATAGTTATTTATATAGCAAGTTCATAATATATCACAAATTTTGATAATAGCACACACACACACACACACACACACTGACACACACACACACTGACACACACACACACACACACACACACACACACACACACACTCACACGCACACACGCGCGCGCTCTCACACACGCACACACGCTCATACTCTATCACGCTCACACACTCACACGCTCACACACACACACACGCTCACACACACACACACACAAAAACATCGCAACGTTTGACTAATAGCAATAAAATAAAATAAAAAAAAGTCAACCAAATAATTATCTCAAAACCCCATTAAAAAAAAGAGCTTGATTCTTTTTACTACAAATCTAGCCATTCATAAGAAATAGCAATCAGACTAGAAGCAGACTCCTTTTCCTACAAATCTACCCCCCCCACCCTTTTTTTCTTCAATAATTACCACCTTTAGTAAAAACACACACGCGCATACAAGTAGCTGATTATAAATTGCTAGCCGAACTAACGATGATCGTTTAATTTTGCTTAAATTAAGACTTCAAATGAAATATGGACAAAAAATTTCACGAGACGTTCCTTATTTCATTGAAGAATACACGGAGCAAAGGCGGGTTTTTCATATGCTAAGTTTTGTTACACCTTGAAGGAATCTGCATTTGATTAGGCTAAGAGGCGCGTGCTGACCCGGTTTTTTTTTTCTTAACTTTAGTACATGAACGCCATCTCTGAGTCGAATGTAAAAGTTAAATTATCAGCAACTTGTTTAAAAAGGGAATTTGTAAAACGAAATTGTGAGTGCGCTATAAAGTTGAAAGCTATCTGATAAATGGTGCTTAAAGTGGAACTTACAGCTTGCTCGGTATAAACCGCTCGTGGGGCATAGTGGATCACGCTATCTCTCCTCAAGTTCAAGCTAGTCCCCCCAAAGTGCTTTAGTGCTTTAAGCGACTGGTCCTTGTGGGAAGAATGGAATTCTTGAGGATTTTGAATATTGTCTACCATAACCAATAAATCATCTAATGTCGTTATATCCAAATTATCAGGAGACGGTATGCCACCTTCCCCTAAAGTAGCTTCAAAATTGAACTCTTCTGTGTCATTGAGTTTTGGCCGTTTTTGACTTGACTGTATTCGCGTGGTTCCCGATGGGCCAGTTATCTTCACTTGTTGCATTGGAGTAATACCGTTAGCCTTAGCTCTCTTTTTCGGGGGGTCTAATTGTACGAATCCATCACCTCCTCCTTAAAAAGAAGAAAAATTTAGCATGGAAAAACGATTCCCCTTTTTACAGAAGAAAAAATGAAGATATTTAAGCACACTTTCAACTAACTACAGCTAAGTTTGTTAAATGCGAGCTATTTTTTTGTGAAAGCACAAAAAAAATAAAAAAATGCTCATTGTTCCTTTAGTAGACATGCAATTAGACTATAAATTAAGATGTATATGCATACTTTCACCTATCTACGACTAAGTTTGTTAAATGTGAGCTAAAATCCAAATTAATACAAAACTTAAAATTTTCTCCCCAAGAAAATATTTGAACACGATTTGGTTTTATATAAATTCTAAGTTTTCTGACGAGAATTACACAAATCCTTGTCTTAATCATCAAGCTTTTGTTTTCATAACTCAGATAAGACACGTTTGAATTCTGACTTCAAAAGAGACTCTCTGTAATTATAAACACATGTGGTTTTTAGACTGGAAAAAAGATTTTTTTGATAATTGGGAAAAAGGGACATTTTTTGAACGAAATAACTAAAAGTCTGGGATTATTGTCGTAAACAGAGTAGTGGAGGAGGGAGTTTTTGCTTTACATAATAGAAAAAAGCATACTTAGCGTTTTCTAACGAATATACCTGTTATATTTTAGGGTTTGTATTGTTGGAGGGGAGGGGGGGCTAAGTCCCCCTGAAATTTGAATTTACTGGTAAAATGATTTTTTTTATCTTGAAATAAATTAAAGAATTTATTAAACTATACTCACATTGACAATTGACGAATCCATTTGTTTCAAAGTTAATAATAATATTCAGTGTACTATGTACGATATGTTAAAACATAATGGAAATTAAATTGTAGTGCATGAACATTTTATACAGAATTTCAAGGACGAATAAAAAACGGATGTTGAGTTACATAATTTCATGCATGCTCCCAAAACATGTTTGACTACTTTATACCATACCAGTTTTTTAAGAAAAAAAATGTGCGAGTGAACTCACGATGTACCTTCTTATGAAATTCTTATTAATAACAGAAAAAAACCTGTCTGCTTAAGTTATATAATTACGATCATACTCTCAAAACATGTTTGACCACATTATACACTGCCAAATAACCAGTCTGGTTATCTACCTTGGAAAGGTGCCATGGAACGTAAAATGGGAAAATAACACAGGAAGGAACATAAAGGGGGCAAATCCAGACGAGGCATCCTACTAAACGTTGCGATGTCTTTCTCACACCAACTAGTAAATATTTATCAGGCGTTTTATTTTTTTGTTCAATTATTTTCAGTGTAATCCAATATAATGTTGGGTAGAGGGATGTCACCTCATCGAGAGTTATTTATTTAATGTATTTTATAGCGATTAACCAAACATTGCATTATGTTTCTCACCCCAACTAGTAAATATCTATCAGGAATTTATATTTCTGTCGAAGACAATAGAATGAATATTTTACATGGAAAATAAAGTCATTTTTATCATTTCAAGCCTGAAAAGAAAATACGACAGAATAAAATAAGAATAGTGGAATTAAAAGCACCGACTGACATCTGGGATAGTGTACCACTAAGCATGGAGGAGGAGGTGCACCTCGTAGAGCAAATTGCTTCAGTTGAAATATGTTATAGTTTCATGAAGAGCTGGGACCATCAAGCACAGTGCTATGAGCTAGACTCCTATTACGCAATTTCCGTTTAGATGTTATTTAATTAAAGATCCAATTAAAACCATTATCAATATACCTCATTCTTTCATTCTAACATAACTAGTAGTAATAGGACTTCATTAAAACAACTAAATCAGTATTATTTTATGTATAATAGTGCACAAGAAAAAAAAGAAAGAATACTATTATTTCCCCCCATTTTTCTTCTCTTGATCTGGTGCTAATGTCTCCATCTCACTCGGGCTCAGTTTTCATCTTAATATGCGATAGTGATTAAGTCTACGTGATTGCCATATCTCGTAATACACATCATGCACCATATGGTGATCGTCGGTCAACCTAGGGTCCCGATCTAAAGATGAAAATTAAAAGGATTAAAGTATATGGATTTTGTATAATATTTTAAGAACAAAGATTATTACTTCACTATCGATCAAATAGAAATAAAGATAATGTATTAAAAAGACCGTCAAAAAAATTTTTTTTCAGGATCGTATTGATGAGAATGTAGATAACACATGGTTATGATTCCCATTGAGTGATGAAGAAGAATTGGCACTGCAATCTAATTGTGAAACCTACCATTATAAAACCAGTGATATACCAACAAATTCAACAATTATGTTTTAATAGGAAAATACATGACAAAAATACCCCTTTACACATTTACAACGACTCGAGTGACACAAGAAAAAGGATAAGAAAACTTGTAAAAACACAGAAAAAGGACAGACATAGCCTTATGTATAATGCTAGAGACGTGAGACGCTTTAGTCAATCAAATCGCGTAATGAAGTATCGAGTGATATCATTATTTTAAACATTCCAAAACAAGAAAATAATTCCTATAGTACTTGTCTCTTATAGTGAGCATACTCAAGTTCTTGAACTGAGTAAAACCAATTTCTATGTCTGCATTCAGAGATAATTAACTTAGTCTCAGTGAGATAAAATACTATGCAGATATATTTCAATTAATTTTCTAATGTATAGAGTTGTTTAAGTTAGCTATTTAATATATATATATATATATATATATATATATATATATATATATATATATATATATATATATATATATATATATATATATATATATATATATATATATATATACATATATATACATATATATATATATATATATATATATATATATATATATATATATATATATATATATATATATATATATATATATATATATATATATATATATATATATATATATATATATATATATATATATATATATATATATATATATATATATATGATATACGAGTACCCAATGTGGCTGTAGAAATTACCGGTGGTTGTAGAGTATGCCTTGAATGGGACAATATGTATGCTAGATGCGTGATATCATTAAGCAAATTTAAGCAGGAGGAGCAACTATGTTTTGCTGGAAAAGTGAATATTCTTCTTATAAAAAAACTTCAGCAAGCATTAGATGTCCAATCGAAATATATTGATGAAAACAAAATGCATCAGTGAATATTATTATTGTAAATATTCTCAATAAAATTGTTTCTAAATCAAAGGTATTTTTTCTTTTTATTTTAGACTAGTGTATATTTTTTATAGTAGAAAAAGAAATTCTGGTTAGTCAGTAGTCGGTTGTGAGATTGTTAGGACTCTAAAAAATGGATAGATTTGACAAAGAGTGAATCATGAGGAATCTAGTGCTTATGGAAAGACGTTTGATTCTAGATGACGATTTTCTAGAGCTGTCTATTCAAAGAAAGATATTTTCTCGGGGAATGCTTGTCGATATAATGAAAACTGATTTTATGTAATATATTGATCACGACACGGCAAAATGATATTGTGGATATGCTTTTAAACATTAGTTTCTAAATTTAGGACTTTTTTTCATGAGAAAGATGGTGCTCAAGGATGATTTACTCCTCTCTCTATTTCAGACAGTTTTTCGTTGTTGCTAGCTTAATTTTATTGTGGTGGTGAGAGCGTCAACACATGAAAAAAATGTTCCTTAAATATCCCCAATGCGTGTACAAGCAGGGAGGTTGATCATCATGTGAGAATCGAAAAAGGGTTAATTAACATGATGAAAAATTTAGATTAAGCAACCCTTGTAAGTTACATATAGAATATGCAATGAAAATTAAAGGTTGTAATTCCTGTCTTGAAGAGGTGTGTGACTCTCATCCTAGAGGACACCTATGCTCCAATTGCCATTATGATAAATGTAATGAGTGGGAGAATTCATATCCAGGTATGATCGGAAAGAATCCTGATCGTGACTTTAGTTTATTGCTATGATATTGGTATCGTCATGGTTTTAGATTGTTCTGGGAGGAGTAGCTGGGTCAGCGATTTAACTGTTGGAACAACAAAATAATATGATTTTTACGTCATCGTTGTGAAGACAATGGGTGTTATGATTATAAGTCCACTGATTTTTATTTGGCTGTGACGGAATGTGATTCGACACTTGAGGACACTGTTTGTGAAAGTGCTTCAAATAAGCAAATTGAAACATGTGAATTCTATAGAATGAATGAGAATAGTATCATTGACTATACAAAGAGATATGACAAGAGTGCTCTACTGACAAAATGTGACCCTGACATTGCAGTACATCAGAATCAGTACACTGTGAATTCAGATAATCTACCTGCACTAGTTGTTGTTGACAAATACCTATACCTAGTAGAAGATGAAATCTAAAGAGTAGAAAAGTCGTTATATCATGTATATAAATTTTTTTTTATTAATAAACAATTTCACATACATTTTTAGAAAAGTGTATTTGTGAGGCACGATAATCAATATTGGATACGCTTGTAAATTTATTTTTAACTAGAAGGTTGTTAAAT
The DNA here is from genome assembly GCF_049724085.1 of Artemia sp. Qi Xiang Cuo. Taxonomy (NCBI): domain Eukaryota; kingdom Metazoa; phylum Arthropoda; class Branchiopoda; order Anostraca; family Artemiidae; genus Artemia; species Artemia sp. Qi Xiang Cuo. The sequence continues at coordinate 1,679,349 of NC_142812.1, forward strand.
TGAGGTTAGTCAACGTAGATGTCTCGTGAAACTTTCTGTAGGTATAGCCACGACATTTGAACATGAAAAAGATTAGTGCACGAAAGCCACATATCTTAGTTGTTAAATCCTTTACTCTTCGTTGATTTTGAATAATGGTTTTCCCACTGCTTTCAATAAAGTTGCTGATGTATGGAGTGTAGAATTTATACGATAGGCCAAGAAGATCAAAAAATTCAATATTCTTCGCTGTTTGAAAGATGCATAGCCAATGACCGGTCTTCAAAGTCGATGGACTGCTATTAACAATGATTAGGGTATTGTTAACACATGAAATTTTTTCAATGAAGTCCGAAGGTATGCAATAGGACTTGTACTGGGACATGTATGGATCCATACTAAATACATTGATTATTTGGTTTGTGTTCATGGTGCTAGGTCTAGTAGAACACTGCCGTCGGGTGTAATTTCCCAATAGGTTTCAAATTGACTGTGATATTAGCATGATACTCTCAGTCAAAGCATCGGCAAATGTACACTCTAAACGAACATTCCCTGTTCGTACTATGCTCATATCCTGAGTCCCTGACAAGTCCAAAACAATTACCCCATGATTTCTTGAAAACATTGAATCGGTTATTCCATTTTCAAATAGTTGAGAGTCATGATCTAGGGATTGCAAGATCAACTCGTACAGAGTTCTGTAGGATTATGTGTCAAAAGATGAAGCGTACAGGGTAAAACCAATCACTTTGCACACAAGGGTAGATAAACCAAAATAACTAAAATCATGGGGGGATTCAGTCCAGAATCCAACAGCATTGCCATTCTTCACAAAGGCCAAAGCCAGTTTTGACGGGATTTCTCCATTGATAAATTATGAATCGCTATAGCTACGAGAACCGGTGGCAATGTGACGTTGATTGGTGATCGTATGGGGGACAAGAAGTTTGATGTTGTTGCCATTGGCTCTTAGCTTTTCCACTGCCAATGCAACAGAGCTCATAACTTTATGTCAATCTTGACATTGGGGGGTAGCCATTGGGATATATTGAATATCTCATGATTTAATTTTCTAACCAGATGATACTCCTGGCTCACTGCAGTAGTCAACTCACCGTCAGTATCAACACCTGATCGATATTCATAGCCCAATGATTGTCCTCTCAACTCCTTGTATGCCTTTGGTTTCATCATTATAAATTGTATGTAGCTTGCATAGTTGGATAAATTATTGCTAGTGCTGAACAATGTACCATTAATAAATACATTAATTTGTTTGAATAGGTTGTGTAGAATACAGTTTTCATAGGAGAGACCATCGGCAGCATTCGGAGTTGAACTATCTGACTTTTTCTTCACCACTACATTTAAATCAATAAATATTCATGACAAATACATGAAATAATCTTCATCGGAAAATATTTGAAAGTTTATATTTTCCGAGAGGGGTTGTTGGGGGTGAAATTGTTCATAGTAGCCATACTTGACACTGACATCAACATTTTGAGAATTGAATAGATTCAACGAGGAAGTACTTGCTGGATTTACTTCCTTTTTGGAGAGAAAATTCATCTTAAGAGAGGAAATCAACTTTTGATCTAACAATCTTCTTTCTTCTGCTGCTTACAGGTCTTCCTGGTTTTATTCCTCAAAGTCATTGTTGATATTCTTTACATTCCGCTTGGGTAAAGACTGATTAATGAATGACATGCACGTATCCTTTCAACATATTCTTAACTTATTGAGATTTTAGGTTCTCACAAACGGCTCTTGTTAAAAATGTAATATATTCCTTAAGATTCTCCTTGAAGTTCTTGCCCGACCCCCAGTCCTGCAGTGTTGAGGCAGCAAAATTTGATGCAGCAGGCACAAGATATTTTCTGGCAAGGGTAGTGCAGAACGAAATAGCCTGGCAAACCAGCTACCAAGATTATAGCCAGACATTGTAGTATGACCCTTGTAGTAATCCAATCCATTGTCTATTTGATGTGGACTCAAAGCACCAACATAGCAATCGATATCGGGGCAGACAAATGGAATTCTTCTATTGTTCATTTTAGGTGATTGTGCTTTCTCCGACAATTGGTAGAAAATGAAATGTAATCACTGCTAAGCCTTTTGTTATTGCTTGAGGATCACCCAATTCACTTATTAGTGTTATCTGACAGTTTCAAATACGAAGTGGTTACAGGAATATACTAAAGATGTTATATATTATAGTGATGAACAAGTTCATGAGTTTTTTTTCGTTCAAGAAGACGTAGGTGGGGGCCAATTGAATTACCAACTCTCGATGTTTCTAAAAAGGATACATAGAGAAATATGCAGGAGTCCTAGTCAAAAACAGATAGATAACTAGCAAAAATAACTTAATCCATCCCGTAAACGGCGCCAGCATTTTTCCCATTGATCGTATTCTGTTTAAAGCCAAGAACGTCTCTCAGATTATCATTGAGAATAATTATTTCAGTGTCAACAGGTGAGGTAAATCCTACCTATGTAAATCCTATCTTGTTCCAATGAATAATTAAAATGGAATGTACCATTCCTACGATATGAGATTTTTCTATTGATTGCACGACACAAATCAGTCATATTATCATATTAAATACAGTTCAATAAGGATATTTGCCAGATTTGATTGTTTTAACACAATCATAGTTGACAAAGAGTGTTCAGTCGAATGGTATGGCTCTTATATCCTACACACAATTGTTTCTCAGGATGTCGTAGGTATTTATGAGAATACAATTGACAAGATGCACTTAATGCACACCGTCAAATTTTATAGTGGGGGACGATTTTTTCTAAAAACTACTTATTATGTTGATGGTGTTGTAGAGGGGATCGGAAATACAGGACATACATTCTAAATAAACATCACTGGGCATTTCCAGTATCTTCAACACTGATCTAAGAATAAAGATTAGATTTGAACCTTAGCCAGCGAACAACTAAGTGTTTCCTACCCCTGCCAGTACGAGTTTTTAATATCTTCACAATTTGATAGATTTCACTATTATTTTTTACTTTTTGTATTTCACAGGCATAAAAGCTGCCTAGAATCTCTTCATCTTTAGTTTTATGCAAATGGTACGCCAGGGATTCAACGGTTAATATGTTCGTCACATTGAAAAGGTTAATTTAACACTCATAATTCCCCTTTTCAAAAACATTACTTTTCCAAAGAGCTTAGAACACATCACCAGACTTATATTTTTTTTCAATCTTGGCAATCGATAAACTGGAGAGCCTATGAAAAAAGGTGTCAATTGTATCATGATCAGAATGATGAACTTCCGTTGGGGTAGAGCTGGACAAGAATCTGTGAGGATGTTGCTTATAGATCAAAATGATTGTATCTAACTCATGAATAAAAGATTTTAATGTACAATATCTTTAAATTAAAAGTCGAATAGTTCTTATCAATCGTTCGGCCAATGCAGCCTTTATAAGACTAAGACCAAGATAGAGCAGTATACTATATGTGATTAGTACTTTTGAAACATGAGGATTAAGAAATATTATGATCCATTTGAATTTTTTTTACACGAATCCTTCTAAAGAATACTTTTAATGGCATGAGCAACTTTAAAACCTCTCTTTGAGCACCCTAGGCTGGCGTATGCACAGCGAATAAAAACACTGATTGCAAGAAGGAAGTACTTTTGCAGTGTATTGTGAAGTCTTTGAATCTCATCTAGAGTTGAGAGATCGGCTTTTATCATACACAATGGGAAAAGGCTTTTTTTTTTCAATATTTATTAGCACAAAGTCTATGAGTTCGATGCAGAGTCTAACTTGATTCATTTCTTGTATATTCTTTTACGGCTTTAGTTTGAACACCTGTGGTTTTGGAGAGATTGGCTGTTGAGCTTAAACTACCCACTTCACCAATATTTTAATATTGAACGTTCAACCATTTTGAACGTAAACACGTTGTGTAACGTCCGCTACCCTTTTGTATACTAGTTGTGGTTGGTGACATGATACGTTTTCGCTTTTTCCTCGCCACCATATTCAAGTTTTTTCCACTAGGTGTGCTAGTATTTTCCGAAATTGATTTAAAATCTTCTTCTTCTTCTTCTTCCTCTTCATATTTTAATGGTGTTGTTGTTGTTGTTGTTGATGGCACATTTTCATTTAATTTTTTTAGAATTTGTCTATTGCTGATAAGACTTTTGGGAAAGTTTAATGTATTTAGAAAGTTGTATAGATGAGCGTCAAATGATAATAGTCCTTTACGATTTTTAACCATATCATAGATTGAATCAAGTACAACATAGCTCTTGCCCTCAATTATAATCTCTTTTCCATTACTATCAACTTGAATATGATCTTGACCACTTTCAATTAGATAGGTTAGAATTCATTTACATTTATCACGGTATTAATGAGGCAGTTTAGATCTAAATTCCGATACAAATGAATACAATTACTCCTTCTTTAATTGTGTTCCAGCAGCAGCAGGAGACTCTTATGGGGATAATTCTCTTTTGTGACCAATAGCAGCCGTGGCCTTCACACGATAGGGCTTATGTTTGTCCACTCGGCCAAGTGCATCTTGAAGTAAAAGCAGTTTTTTATCATCCTCAATATTCTCGTTGTCAATGAATTTACTCAGATTGTTCTCAAAGTCGACTTTGCCGACGACGTGGCGCTAATATGCGAAAACATTAGTGACCTCAAAACTACACTGGAAACACTGGCCTCTGCCGCTGAGAAATTGGGTCTGAAAATAAATTGGTCGAAGACCAAGATAATGCCCGTTGAGAAAAAGCCGTCCAACCCCCTGTCATTTGTGGAAATTTGTGGCCAGACTGTAGAGGTAGTCAAGCAGTTTACCTACCTTGGTTCAATTGTCTGCTCAAATGGAAGCCTAGATCCCGAAATATCAGCAAGCGGCAAAAGCAAACTCTGTCTTCGGTTACCTTCTAAAAACGGTCTTCCATAAACCCCAGATCAACCGTCTCACCAAAGCACGAATATATTCTGCTTCGGTTGCCAGCGTTATGCTCTATTCTGCTGAGACTAGGTCGCTGACTCAGACACAGACGCTGAAGGTAGATGCCATCCAGACGAAACACCTCCAAAAAATCGAAGGCTCCCGATGGCCCGACAGGGTACGAAATTCGGAAATGCTCAGGTCCTTCAAACTCCCACCCCTGTCCGAGCAGCTTGAATCTCGCTCGCTGCGTTGGTATGGTCATCTGCTCCGTCTGCCTGCCCAACCACGCGCCCGACTCATCTTCGATTTCGACCCAGCTGCAAACGGCTGGAGGCGTCCTAGGGGAAGACCACGCACCAGATGGGCGGACGTCATCCGTGATCGGCTCGCCTCCAGAAACATCAACCCTGCTGAAGTGACAACCCTCGCCCTGAACCGACCACTCTGGAGAAGACTGACGGTGCTGACGACTGGTTCCCTCTACGCTGGCGACGCTGCCGAGCAAGAGCTTTAAGTTAAAGTTAAGTAAGTTCTCAAAGTGTTCCACGGGTGAGAGAGCAAGTTCTATTGGAGTCAATTTATAGGGTTTTGCCATTCTCTCACTAGAGAAAACTGTTGTCAAGTCCTGCAATTATCGGCAGTAAAAGTGTGAAATAGCTACCGCCCGCCTGAAGAAGTCGTGTCTTTTTAAAATAATTTCCTTTGTTTTTAGAGGCCAATGCACGGACAATGGAACGATGTTGCTTTGCCTGTTGCTTAACTACTTCTGGCAGTTGAACATTACCCTCGGTCAAATTTAAACAAAGTTCAGATATTAGATTAATGAAATCATTGTCAATACCATGTTTGATTATGGTTTTACTAAGAAAGGTCTTTGAAGTGCTTAAAACTGAAAATAGATGTCCATTTTCAAGTAGTTTCTTCAGTGTCATTATAGCAGTTAATAGGTCTTTTTAGTGTTCACTGTGAAATATAGTGTAATTTCCTTGTAGAAAATATCTGTGACTACACGCATATCCTCGGGTGTATTTTGATTAAGATGTAATAAGATATAGCCGTGGGGTTTACTAGTTGTCTTATTTTATGCCGAGAGCAGAAATTTAGGGGTTTCGGGGTATATTTGCTTATTGAGAGTTATTCACTAGCTAGAATCATGGGAAACTCTGTAGATGATACAGTGGGAGCAGCTCAATGCAAATGTTTGCATATACTTTCTCTGATGAAAGAGATTGTGTAGAATCAGAGTAAAACAAATCTCTTCGTGATGAGAATGAACGATGACTAATTCCAGCACTTCCTTGGACGATTGTTCAATATATTAAGAAAGATCCTCCATGATCAGTCAAGAGTCGTGTTCAATAATGTTGGAAACATCAACACCCACTAGGAACTTTATCTACCCCAAATGTGTGGTGGTATTTGCTTTTATTTTATCATAAGAGTCGGGCCAAATAATGTAATACTAGTAGATTTTTTTCGGCTTTTCTACAAACCTTTTATCACAATTTTTTATTATTTTAGTTGAGAGTGTTGTTTTGCACGACATTGAGGTCCAACACAAAAACTATGTTAATGGGAGTTAGAATGGATACAGGTTTTCTTCAATAGTTCACTTGGAAAACTAGCTCTAGACCATCACTGTATAATGACTAAATAATTTTCCTACTACTAGTACTACTACTACTACTACTCCGTTAAAGAATAATAATAATAATAAGATGAAGACTAATAAAGGATCATATTTTCTTTTATTATATGTATAAAAAAGTAACAATGCTTAAAAAAAGTACTACATTGAAAAAAAAGCACATTAAACATGAAAAAAATACACTTTTTTTTAATTTATTTATAATAAAAAATACAACATTTACATAGACAGAGAGAAAAAAACACTTAAATAAATACACTTTTTTTTGTTTATTTATTTATAGAAAAAATACAACATTTATTAGAATAAAGCACTTAAAATAATATCACTTTTTTTTTAATTTCAATGAAACATGTATATGTACAAAAAAAAATCTGCTCTAAGTCCAAAAAAAAGATAACTTTGGTAGTGGCTGGCGGTGCGCCCCCCGCTGGCGGCCGCCCCCCCCCCCCGGGCCGCGAGGCCCCCCCCCCCCCCTCAAGGTTTTAGGAAAAATTTATTGGACTTTATTCAAACCGAGACTTTCCCTATGGATAACAAATTTGGCTCGGTCTGAAGTTAAATAGTGTCCAAGGGGGAGGCTAGTCACACCGTCTTGAAAAACATAGACCTTGTCGAAAATGGTACTCATGGCAATTTTTTCTACATTTTCTACAGTAAAGTTCCTGCAGTTGAGGGAGCGAATTGCCAGCAATTTGGCTCGTGGACTTGTATTTTCAGCAATACAATTCCTATAGATGTCCATGTCGAAATTCTTATCCATATAGCGCGTGGGTACTCCTTTGCAACGTCTCTTGATTTCCTCGTCGTGTGTCTGTATGAAGCACACCTTTGGACTTACAAACATACAATGGGAAATCATGTTGCTTCCAGGTTCGAATTTTAAAAATAAAAGCTGATTTGCCACCTTAAGTTTCACTAACTCTGGGTATAGACCACACCAATTGATGTAGTCCATCCGTGAGCTGATAATTTCACCGTGCGCCAAATCATCAATTAGATTTGGGGTTTTACTTTTAACAGTAGAGAATCTGTGTCCCCGTAGCAGGCCTCTACTTGCCGCTTTTCCGGCCACTGTACCCTAGCCACATTGTAGTAGAATTATAACATGAGCTTTTTAGAGATCTCCAAGATTGCACTACCTGCAGCAACACTTTTATTCAGGACATTGCTTCTTTTTTTTCTATTCAATTGTACCATGTCTGGGTCAATGATCGCAAAGGAAGTGTAATTTGAATCATCAATGTTTAGAGCATATGGGTCGGGATCAGTCACGATGTTACAACGATCTCAATGGCAAACACTCAAACGGTTTACCGAAAGCTGAAATCAAAATAAGCTTATAAATTTCTTGTTTGGCTTTCCTGTGTGCTTCAGAACGTTTCTTGACAAAGGTGTCAACAAACATTTTCAGATAGGGGTTTTGACTAAATTTGAGCGCTCTGTGAACCTTTTGTGACGTTGAAACTATTGTTACACACACATTTTAAAGCCACATGATGTACAACAATATTTTTTTTTCATCAACAGATAAGCAATAAGTTTTTGTTTTGTAGGTGACCAGTAAATTCCATCCTCCTCAACTATACGTCTATTGTGTTGTCTCAAAGATTCCTTAGTCAAGAGTCCATCGATTAACGGTACAACAAAATCCTTTACTGAATCGTGATGCTCAACTAGCATCTCCCCATCAATTTCAAAAAACCATCCATTGAGGGTCATTGAACCATTTATAGTCACTGCAAGGTAGTGCATAATGGGACATGGCCGAGGGGTAGAGAGAATTCATATCAAGGAAAACTGAATCCGATTTTGTCCCCGTCTTTTCTCCAGTTGGATCAGTTTCCAAGATACGATCCCTGTGAAAAACGAATCCACCCCTCATTGACCTATCGATGTACAGGTGCTGATCAGTGTCTGTTATTAGTCCAATTTTTTCACCACTAATTTTTAGGTTGATATCAATCACCAAATAAGGAGATGAAAAATAATAGCCCAAATCAATATTAAATTCCCAATACATTTTGTCCGTATTTTTACACATAATTTCTTACAAAGTTAACACATCCCTCGACAAATACAGCTTGCAGTTGTCAAACCCATTTTTACACCCTCCTCCTGCCCATACTTTTTAGCGAAGTTGTATATGTCGGGAGTAAACCTACGATCAAGTCTTCTGTCGTAAAACGAATTTATTGATGGACTAGCTTTTTCAGCAACTCTTAACAAGGAGCAGTGACAATCAAATGGATATATGCCCTTGGCCGTCAACAATTCATATAAATCATTTGAAAATAGTTGCTTGCGAAGGGGAACAGCGTTGCAGCCGTCATCGTTTTCCTGCACTTGAATTAATTCGCTCAATGATTTGGTGAAAAAACTGTAGGAATCTAAAAAGCGAATTTTATTCGTGTACTCAATGTCGTCTTCAACAAATCTCCACATAAATTCCAAAACAAGCAACTTTTCAGACGATTTAGGAATGATTTTATAGGAAAAACTGTCTATCACCCATGCATCATCCACTGTTCCATTTCTTTGAAAATGTGCCATTGCTGGTAGCACATACTTCAGATCGTAGTTAGAGTTATGTATAAAAACCGGAAGAAAGAGTTGCTGTTTAATTTTTAAGTTACATGAACTGTGAGCCCACCACCGAAAGTTACTTTTCCCCGTTGAATTGGGATCAATAAGATGATTATGATCCTGGACCGCGTCTTTTGGGGCAAGAGCACTCCTACAAACCCAACAAATTTTCCCCTTTTCTAGTGCCAGTTGCTCTTTATCTGATAATGTCATTGGGTAGTTGGTGTGGCGCAATCGTGAAATTGCGGCGTTTGCTGTTTTTATTAAAGATACCAACATTTCCATGCTACCCTCCTCATCCATAGCTAAAAAAAACTTCCAACTGCATTTTATTATTGGAATCGTGACGGGCATGTGCATAGGAACACGCAACTAGTTTGTGTTCCTTGACTATATTTGGCCTTGATGGGTCTGATACCTCCACCAGTCTTGATTCACAATCTAAAGATACTTTATTATCTTGTAGTAGAAAAGTTTGGAAATTTTTAAATTGTAAAGTGTATTTGCCTTTTGTCGGCATTTCGATTCGTTGATTGCCTTGAATTTTGCAATTTCTCATGTGATCCGAGAATGTTTCCTCAGATCTAAATGGGGAAAGACACATGGGGCAATAGAGACGTTCCCCATATTTTTTGCCTTGGGATAAAAGTTGACTTATTGCTGTAACGGGGAAAAATTACCATAGAAATTTACATCTGTGGGAGGTTCGTAAATAGCCCAAAACCAATTTTTAACATTTTCTACCATTGTTGTCCCAACTGAATATAAAACTCCTTTTTAATGTGGTTTCTTCCCCCCATTTACAAATTCCGTATCATACTGGAAAACAACCACCCCCAACCCATGATTTTCATTTGCTTTTTCGAATATGGTTATTTCTTTCAAGGACACCGGATATTTCCCCTCTAAACAATCAAAATTTACTTTAGGGAAAGTTTCTCCACCGTTACGAGCAAGGCTGTCGAGATTTTTCATTGTTGACTTATTATATAATGTTTTATGGGCTGCTGCTAAAAATGCATATTTAAAGCATTGCAGCCCCGTCTCAAAATAGAAACTCTGAACCCCTCCTGTAGCCAATAAATCTGGGTGGCATTTTATTTTTTGATTACCCGCTCCCCTAAAAATAGTTTTTTTTTTAAATCTACTGAGATTCAGATCCATGTGTTCAATGCATAAAATTGTGGACCCACTTCGCCTCTTGTTAAACATGCCTAAATTTAGTATTAATTTGTTTACCCGGTTGAAAAAGTTTCCCTCAAATTCATTTAGACCAGGGTAAAAAGTTTGGTTACCAGCTGTAGAATTAAAATAAAAAGTGTCTCCAGATGTTCCCTTTTGTAAATAAACTTTTTAATTTACTGATGCTTTAACCCCCCCCTTGACTCCCCCATTTCTGAATCTGAATCTCAATAATTGCTCGAATTCTGTCGATTTAGCTATGAAGAACATTCACTGGGTCTGTTAAAATAATGCGCGGTCAACCATGTTTTCCTCGGGAGGGTTAAAATCTACCCTATATGTTTGTAAGTGACTTTGAGCAGACTCTAACAAATAAAATTCACGTAATTCCGGGGATATGACACTATTTTCATGTCCTGCACCTATTTGCACAGGATCCAATTCACTAATTATAAAACTATCGTCAAAAATGTCCCCGGGAACATTAGGCCCAACAATTTACATAAGGCTGTCCATTTCTTCAGCTGTAAATTAAAAATCCGAGGGGATACTAATTGATGTACCTTCACTGACATCATCCAAGGAGAGGGGACAATTACCCATAATTATTTGAAGTCCCGGGCCAGGGAGTGCAGTTGTTTTCGTAGCATCCCCCTTTAACTAGAAAATGAATGGATCGAGTTTTTTTTCTTTGAGGAAAGTTTTATCACAATTATAGCACACTATTTTTTTTTCTTAGTTAGATTTGTATTCATATTATTTATCAAACAATTGTTTTTTTTTGTTTTTTTTCTTAATTGGATTCGTATTTATCAAACAAATGTATAATAAATTAAAAATTTTGTTTATAGCATTATTTATATAGCAAGTGCATAATAAATCACAAATTTTGATAATATCACACACACACACACACACACACGGACACGGACACACACACACGGACACACACACACACACTCTCACGATAAAACGCACACACGCACTCGCGCGCACGCGCACACACGCTCACGCGCACACACACACACACACGCTCACACACACACACACAAAAAAACATCGCAACGTTTGACTAATAGCAATAAAATAAAATTAAAAAAAGTCAACCAAATAATTATCTTAAAACCCCATTTAAAAAAAAGAACTAGCCATCCATACTAGCACTAGCAAATCTAGCCATCCATAAGAAATAGCGATCAGACTAGAAGCAGACTCCTTTTCCTACAAATCTACCCCCCTCCCCCCTTTTTTTACCCCACCCCTACACACCCATTTTTCTTCAATAATTACCACTTTTAGTAAAAACACGCACGCGCATACAAGTAGCTGATTATAAATTGCTAGCCGAACTAACGATGATCGTTTAATTTCGCTTAAATTAAGACTTCAAATGAAATTTGGACGAACAATATCACGAGAAGTTCCTTATTTCATTGAAGAATACACGGAGCAAAGGCAGGTTTTTCATATGCTAAGTTTTGTTACACCTTGAAGGAATCTGCATTTGATTAGGCTAAGAGGCGCGTGCTGACCCGGGTTTTTTTTCTTAAATTTAGTACAAGAACGCCATCTCTGAGTCAAATGTAAAAGTTAAATTATCAGCAACTTGTTTAAAAAGGGAATTTGTAAAACGAAATTGTGAGTGCGCTATAAAGTTGAAAGCTATCTGATAAATGGTGCTTAAAGTGGAACTTACAGCTAGCTCGGTAGAAACCGCTCGTGGGGCATAGTGGATCACGCTATCTCTCCTCAAGTTCAAGCTAGTCCCCCCAAAGTGCTTTAAATGACTGGTCCTTGTGGGAAGAATGGAATTCTTGAGGATTTTGAATATTGTCTACCATAACCAATAAATCATCTAATGTCATTATATCCAAATTATCAGGAGACGGTATGCCACCTTCCCCTAAAGTAGCTTCAAAATTGAACTCTTCTGTGTCATTGAGTTTTGGCCGTTTTTGACTTGACTGTATTCGCGTGGTTCCCGATGGGCCAGTTATCTTCACTTGTTGCATTGGAGTAATACCGTTAGCCTTAGCTCTCTTTTTCGGGGGAGAGTAATTGTACGAATCCATCTCCTCCTCCTTAAAAAGAAGAAAAATTTAGCATGGAAAAACGATTCCCCTTTTTACAGAAGAAAAAATGAAGATATTTAAGCACACTTTCAACTAACTACAGCTAAGTTCGTTAAAAGCGAGCTATTTTTTTGTGAAAGCACAAAAAAAAATAAAAAAATGCTCATTGTTCCTTTAGTAGCCATGCAATTAGACTATAAATTAAGATGTATATGCATACTTTCACCTATCTACGACTAAGTTTGTTAAATGTGAGCTAAAATCCAAATTAATACAAAACTTAAAATTTTCTCCCCAAGAAAAAATTAAAATACGATTTGGTTTTATATAAATTCTAAGCTTTCTGACAAGAATTACACAAATCCTTGTCTTAATCATCAACCTTTTGTTTTCATAACTCAGATAAGACACGTTTGAGCTCTGGCTTCAAAAGGGACTCTCTGTAATTATAAACACATGTGGTTTTTAGACCGGAAAAAAGATTTTTTTATAATTGGGAAAAAGGGACATTTTTTGAACGAAATAACTAAAAGTATGGGATTATTGTCGTAAACAGAGTAGTGGAGGAGGGAGTTTTTGCTTTACATAATAGAAAAAAGCATACTTAGCGTTTTCTAACGAATATACCTGTTATATTTTAGGGTTTGTATTGTTGGAGGAGAGGGGGGCTAAGTCCCCCTGAAATTTGAATTTACTGGTAAAATGATTTTTTTTATCTGGAAATAAATTAAGGAATTTAGTAAACTATACTCACATTGACAATTGACAAATCCATTTGTTTCAAAGTTAATAATAATATTCAGTGTACTATGTACGATATGTTAAAACATAATGGAAATTAAATTGTAGTGCATGAACATTTTATACAGAATTTCAAGGACGAATAAAAAACGGATGTTGAGTTACATAATTTCATGCATGCTCCCAAAACTTGTTCGACTACTTTATACCATACCAGTTTTTTAAGAAAAAAAATTGTGCACGTGAACTCACGATGTACATTTTTATGAAATTCTTATTAATAACAGAAAAAAACCTGTCTGCTTAAGTTATATAATTACGATCATACTCTCAAAACATGTCTGACCACATTATACACTGCCAAATAACCAGTCTGGTAATCTGCCATGGAAAGGTGCCATGGAACGTAAAGTGGGCAAATAACACAGGAAGGAACATAAAGGGGGCAAATCCAGACGAGGCATCCTACTAAACGTTGCGATGTCTTTCTCACACCAACTAGTAAATATTTATCAGGCATTTTATTTTTTCTGTTCAATTATTTTCGGTGTTATCCAATATAATATTGGGTAGAGGGATGTCACCTCATCGTGAGTTATTTATTTAATGTATTTTATACCTATTACCCAAACGTTGCAATGTCTTTCTCACCCCAACTAGTAAATATATATCAGGAATTTATTTTTCTGTCTAAGACAATAAAATGAATATTTCACATTTAAAATAAAGTCATTTTTACCATTTCAAGCCTGAAAAGAAAATACGACAGAATAACATAAGAATAGTGGAATTAAAAACAACGACTGACATCTGGGATACTGTACCATTAAGCATGGAGGAGGAGGTGCATCTCATAGAGCAAACTGCTTCAGTTGAAAGATGTTATAGTTTCATGAAGAGCTGGGACCATCAAGCACAGTGCTATGAACTAGACTCCTATTACGCATTTTCATTTTAAATGTTATTACACATCCGAGTAAAACCATTATCAATATACCTCATTCTTTCATTCTAACTTAACTTGTAGGAATAGGACATCATTCAAACAACTAAATCAGTTTTATTTTATGTAGAATAGTGCACAAGAAAAAAAAGAAAGAAGACTATTATTTCCCCCCAATCTTCTTCTCCTGATCTGGTGCTAATGTCTCCATTTCACTTGGGCCCAGTTTTCGTCTTAATATGCGATAGTGATTAAGTCCACGTGATCGCCATATCTCGTAATACCCATCATGCATCATACGGTGATCATCGTCCAACCTAGGTTCCCAATCTAAACATGAAAATTAAAAGGCTTAAAATATATGGAATTTGTATAAGATGTTAAGAACAAAAATTATTACTTCACGATCGATCTAATATAAATAAAGATAATGTATTAAAAAGACCGTCAAAAAAAAACTTTTTTTCATGATCGTATTGATGAGAATGTATATAACATATGGTTATGATTCCAATTGATTAATAAAGAATAATTGGCACTGCAATCGAATTGTTAACCCTAGAATTATAAAAACAGTTATGCACCAAAAAATTAAAAAATTATGTTGTCATAGGAAAATACACGACAAAAATACCCCTTTACACATTTACATCGAATCGAGTGACACAAGAAAAAGGATAAAAAAACTCTTAACATCACAGACAAAGGACAGACATAGCCTTCTGTTTAATGCTGGAGACGTAAGACGCTTTAGTCAATCAAACCGCGTTATGAAGGATCGCGTGATATCGTTATTTTAAACATTCCAAAACAAAAAAATAATTCCTATACTACTAGTCTCTTATAGTGAGCATACTCAAGTTCTTGATCTGAGTAAAACCAATTTTTATATCTGCATTCAGAGATAATTAACTTAGTCTCAGTGAGAAAAAATACTATACAGATAAGTTTAAATTAATTATCTAATGTATAGAGCTGTTTAAGTTAGTTATTTAATATATATATATATATATATATATATATATATATATATATATATATATATATATATATATATATATATATATATATATATATATATATATATATATATATATATATATATATATATATATATATATATATATATATATATATATATATATATATATATATATATATATATATATATATATATATATATATATATATATATATATATATATATATATATATATATATATATATATATATATATATATATATATATATATATATATATATATATATATATATATATATAAAGTAATGATATACGAGTACCCAATGTGGCTGTAGAAATTACCGGTGGTTGTAGAGTATGCCTTGAATGGGACAATATGTATGCTAGATACGTGATATCATTAAGCAAGTTTAAGCAAGAGGAGCACCTATGTTTTGCTGGAAAAGTGAATATTCTCCATATAAAAAAACTTCGGTTAGTATTGGAGAATAAAATGTATTATTAAATATTATTATTGTAAACAATTTCAATAAAATTGTTTCTAAACCAAAAGTATTTTCATTTCTATTATAGCCTAGTGTATATTTTTTTATGGTACAAAAAGAAATTCTGTGTCTCCAGTAGTTGGTTATGAGATTGTTAGGACTCTAAAAAATGGATAGATTTGAGAAAGAGCGAATCATGAGGAATCTAGTGCTTATGGAAAAACGTTTGATTCTAGATGACGATTTTCTAGAGCTGTCTATTCAAAGAAAGATTTTTCTCGGGGAATGCTTGTCGATATAATGAAAACTGATTCTCCATCATTAGACTATTGTATGAAACTTCTACGTCGTGGTCCAAATGCATTTACACAATTTATTAATATATTAACACGACACGGCAAAATGATATTGTGGATATGCTTTTAAACAATAGTTTCGATATTTAGGACTTTTTTTTCATGAGAAAAATGGTGCTCAAGGATGATTTACTCCTCTCTCTATCTCAGACAATTTTTCGTTGTTGCTAGCTCAGTTTCATTGTGGCAGTGAGAGTGTCAACACATGAAAAAAATGTTCCATACATGTCCGCTATAAATTGAAACATGTGAATTCTATAGAATGAATGAGAATAGTATCATTGACTATACAAAGAGATATGTCAAGAGTGAAGTTACACTCTACTGTAGAAAATGTGACCCTGACATTGCAGTACATCAGAATCAGTACACTGTGAATTCAGATAATCTACCTGAACTAGTTGTTGTCGACAAATACCTATACCTAGTAGAAGATGAAATCTAAAGAGTAGAAAAGTCGTTTTATCATGTGTAGAAATTATTATCATTTATTAATAAACAATTTCACATACATTTTTAGAACATTGTATTCGTAGGGTACTAAAATCAATATTAAACACGCTTGTAAGTATATTTTCATCTAGAAAGTCGTTCAATCGAGGTAAGTCAACGTAGATGTCGAGAAACTGCTTGTAGGTATAGCCAAGACATCTGAACATGACAAAGTGTAGTGCATGAAACCCACATGTCTTAGTCGTGAAATCCTGTACTCTTCGTTGATTTTGAATAATAGTTTTCCCACTGCTTTCAGTAAAGTTGCTGATGTATGGAGCGTGGAAGTTATACGATAGGCCAAGAGGATCAAAAAATTCAATATTCTTCGGTGTTTTAAAGATGAATAGCCAATATGGCTGGTTTTCAAAGTTGATGGACGGCTACTAACAATGATTAGGTTATTGTTAACGCTTCGAATATTTTCAATGAAGTCTGAAGGTATGCACTATGACATGTACTGGCACATGTATGGATCAATACCAAATACATTGAATATTTGGGTTGTGTTCATGGTGCTAGGTCTAGTGGAACACTGCCGTCGGGTGTGATTTCCCTATAGGTTTCAAATTGACTCAATGATATTAGCGTGATGCTCTCAGTTAAAGCATCGCCAAGTGTATACTCTAAACGTACATTCCCTGTTTGTACTGTGCTCATATCCCGGGTCCCTGACAAATCCAAAACAATTACCCGATGATTTTTTGAAAACATTGAATCAGCTATTCCATTTTCAAATAGTTGAGTCATGATCTAGGGATTGTATGGTCAACTCGTACAGAGTTCACTAGGATTTTTTGTCAAATGATAGAGTGTACAGTGGAATACCATTCACTTTGCACACAAGGCTAGATAGACCGAAAAAATTAAAATCATGGGGGGATTCAGTCCAGGATCCAACGGCACTGCCACTCTTCACAAAGGCCAAACCAATTTTGATGGGATTTCTCCATTGACAAATGATGAATCGCTTAAGCTACGAGAACCGGTGGCAATGTGACGTTGATTGGTGATCGTATGGGGGACAAGAAGTTTAATGTTGTTGCCATTGGCTCTTAGCTTTTCCACTGCCAATGCAACAGAGCTCATAACTTGTTGTTTTTGGACGTGGAGAATTGTCGATGTGATAATGACATTTTCATCGGGTGCTGCGGAAAGTGTTTTTATCAAAATGAAATTTGAAAGGACCTGCTATGACCTCACGTTATGCTTGACATTAGAGGGAAACAATTGGGATATAATGAATGCTGCAGGATTTAATTTCCTAACCCGATTATTCTCCTGATTCACAGCTTTAGTCACCTCACGATAAGTAATAAAACCTGATTGATATTCATTGCCCATTGACTGTACTCTCATCTTTTGGTATGCTTTATGTGTCATCATCATAAATTGTATTTAGATTGCACAGTCGAATAAATTAATGCTAGTGATCACCCCTTTCTCATTAATAGATAAATTAATTTTTTTTAAAATGATGTTTAGAATGCACTTTTCGCATGAGCAGCCATCACCAGTAGTCGGAGTAGTATTATTTGACTAATTCTTCACTGCGAAATATAAATAAATAAACATTGATGACGTATCATTGAAATTGTTTTCATTGGAAAATACCTTGAAGTGTATATGGTTTAAGAAGGGTTGTTGGGGATGGAATTTTTTATATTGGCCATTCTTGACAATAGAATCATCATTTCAGCATTGAAGCATTGCATAGCATTCAGCATTGAAGAGAGTCAATGAGGAAATGACTGACGGATAATCTTTCTTTTGTCGTAGAGAAGTCATATTATAAAAAGAAATCCTTCTCTGGTCTAACAATCTTCTTCTTTTTCTTCTTCTTCTGCTTATTGGTCTTCCTTATTTTCTTCCTCACAGTCTTGTTGATGTTCTTCACTTCCCGCCTTAGTAAAGACTGATGAGTGAATGACGTGCACGCATCCTTTTAAATCCCTTCCCATTGTCCCGAGCTTTCAAATGCTCATCAATGGCTCCTGCTGAAGTTCTAATATTTTCCTTACCACTCTCCTTGAAATTCTTACCTGATCCCCAGTCCTGGCGTGTGGAGGCAGCAAAATTTAATGCAGCAGGTACAAGATATTTTCTGGCAAGGGGTAGTGCAGAAAGAACTAGCCTGGCAAACCAGCTACCAAGATTATAGCGAGACATTGTAGTATGACCCGTTTAGTAATTCAATTCATTGCCTATTTTAGGTGAACTTAAAGCATATACATAGCACTCAATATCAGGGAAGACAAATGGAATTCTTCTATTTTTCATTTTAATTGATTGTGCTTTCATCGATAACTGGTAAAAAACCACATATAATGACTGATGAGTCTGTTGTTTTTGCCAGAGGATCACCCAATTCACTTCTTAATGTTAATTGACAGAGTTCCAAATACGAAGTGTTTACAGGAACATACTGAAGATGATTTATATTATATTAATGAACAAGTTCATGAGTTGTTTATCTTTCAAGAACACTGAAGAAGGGGACATTTGAATTGACTAATCTCGATGTTTCCACAAAGGAAGCATAAAAAAATATGGAAGATTCTGAGGTGAAACAAGACGGTTAATCAGTAAAAATAACTTAACTCATCCCGTAAACAGTGACATAATTTCCTCTATTGATTATATTCTGCTTAGAACCAAGAACATCTCTCAGATTTTCATTGAGAATAATTTCTTCAGTGTCAGCAGGTGAAGTAATGTAAACCCTATCATGTGCCAAATAATAATTAAAATGGAATATACTAATACTACGATATGAGATTTTTCTCTTGATGGTAAGACATAAATCTGTCATATTATTGTATTCGATGTTTTTCAATTGGGTATGGGGACATTCACCAGATTCAATTCTTTCAATCCCTTCACAGTCGACAAAGAGTGTCCAATCGAATGGTTTAACCTTCATATCATACACATGATCCTTTCTCAGGATGTCATATCCGCGAGCTGATGTGTTCCCCCTTTTCTAAATCACCCAATAAATCTTCAGTCCCATTTACCTTTAACAGCAGAGAATCTGTATCCCCATAGTAAACTTGAACCTCCCCCTCCCGTGGCCATTGCACCTTGCACAAATTTTAAAAAAATGACAACCTGAACTTTTTGGAAATTTCAAGTACTAACCTACCTCCTGCTATATTCTTGTTCGGTACCACATTTCTCTTTAGCCTGTTTAGAAGAACCGTGCCATCCTCTACGCTTGTGAACGATGTAAAATTGGGATCTGCAATGATTCGTGCACACTCTAGAGGGTCAGTCACAACGTCGCAGCGAGATCTGTTACGTACGCTCTCACGCATTTTGCCAAACGCTGAATTTAGAATGAGTTTGTACAATTCCTTCTCTACCTTTGAGTTTGCCCTAGAGCGTTTATCAACAAAAGTGTCGATAAATTTTTTCAAATAAGGTTTCTGATT
>NC_142812.1:1699699-1720967 GCF_049724085.1 Artemia sp. Qi Xiang Cuo
TTCCATACAGATTCAGTGAACTCATGAGTTTAATTATTGTAACCCGTCACGTGCGAGTGTTTCGATTTCCAAGATTGAACTTCAGACGAGGAAAATGCTGGGAACCGTTAGCTTGGTTTCCCCTCACTAGAATCTTGGCACGATAGAAAGCTATTTAGAAATATTAAGTGTAAATTAGAACGCCGATATGTGACAGATGGATAAAATGGAATAATCTCTCTCTTAAAACTATGTGAAAAATAGCATTTACAGATTTTCAAAGGTATCTAAAAATACATGTGATAGCAACAGAGAAAATAGCAAAGATTAGAAAAAAGAGCGGTTTCTGTGCAAAAAATTACATTTAGATATCTCTGAGGGATGGCATAGAAAATAGTGGTTGGGGGTGAGGGGTTAGCATCTCTGAGACAAGTTTATATTGGGATTGAAAAATAGTGAAAAGAAAAGACTAAAAAACATTGGAAGAAATAGATATGTATTTCTATAAGATAGGTAGGAAAAAAATGCTCACATTTGCAAATCCTGGCTGCGCTTGGGTTTCAGATGGTCCAGGTAGTGTTTGTTCGATGGCGGACAGGCCGACGTAGTTAATTTATTTCACAGATTGGGCTGCTGCTTTTATAGTAGGACCTGTGACGGTACGGACTTGTGCAGTCAAGCCAGTGATGTCATGGGCTTGCACAGATGGCTGCACTTTGGCCGGCAGTGTGGAGCTGGGGGGTTTCGGCCAACGGCCATATTGAACAACTGTTGCTCTTACAGGGGCTGCCTCTCCCTCTCTTGCTTTCTTACTAGGAGGTGGGGCACATTCTTCACTATTTGCGTTACCGCTAGCTCTCTTTACAGCTGGAGGGGCCGAAATACATTCTTCATAATTTGCCTTAAAGAAGAGGAAAACATGAGTATCAAAATAATTCCCCCCTTTATTTCAAAGATGGAAATTAGTGCCCCCTTCTATAGAATTTATTATCAGACATAATTTGTCTAGAAAAGCATTTATCTCATTTCAGTAAAGCAAAAAGTAAAAACCCATAGCATAACTTTCGAAATGTTATAAGCTCAAGAATCAGAGGGTATTTAGATATAGGCTTTAAATTAGATAAAAAAAGATCGTTAACCCAGCGGCCTATAGACCTAAATTTTGCAAACATAGGTTAAAATGCTATTCAGCTTACACATAATATAAGCTTCATGCAACTCCTAAAGACCTTTCTTTCTAGCCTTGCAAAATTTGTTTTCATTTTACAATGATGGCGATAGAATTGAGGCATTGCCCCCTCCTTCTCCCTTTTACATAATTTACCTACAACGAAGCTGTTAGAAGTGAGGCATTGCCCCCCTCTCCCCCCTTTTACATAATGTCCTAAATATATTGTTAGACCTTAATTTGAAAATAATCCGTTTCACTTCTCGAAAATAGAGCATCACATCTGCGCTTAATTATTGCAATTGCCTCAAAGTCTTTTAATTTTAACGGAAGAACAGTTCCTTTGACTTTGGCCGCCGCGTTCGTAAACACAGAGGGAAAAAAGGTGACAGCTAATTTTAACCTCACATAACCTTGTGTCAAAACAGAGCGAAATTTTCTTTAAAAATTGAGAGAAGTCAGTAGACACTTTAAATCACATTAGAGAAAGGCTAAAATTTAACGAAAAGATAATTATTTCTATTTGCGAGAATTTGGTTGTAAAACAGTGGGGTGGGGGGTTAGGTTTTGAGGGTAAAAAGAATATATTTTACGTTTTCTATCGAGTATAAAGATTGTATAGTGATGTTTGTATTGTATGGGGGGATTTACGTGAATATACTGGAGGGTGACCAAGGAAAATAATTTTATTTTGAAAACGAAAAATGTACTTACATTGCAAATTGAGGTTGGCATGGCTTCTAATTCATCAAATTTATCCATTGTTGTTTGAACTATGTCAAAATACTTTCTGATAATTTAATCACATTGCATGCCCGTTATATACGAAATCTCAAGGTCGAATTGTTATGTAAACAAGCCTTTTGATTGGCTGAGAAGGAAGCACGTGATCTAACTGTTTCCTGGAAACTCATAACATTTGCCTCGAGCAACAACAACAACATGATCTTGAAGGAAGTGCCATTGAACTGTCCCAATTTGACTCAATAATCCATCAAAGTGAGAAAGTTCCAGTTTTTTCAATATAACTGACAAAAACCATAAAATAGATAAATCGATGTTGACCTCCATGAAAAACATCAAATAAATTGACCAACATACATAGCCGTCCAAGAAACAAACATCAATGAGAGAAAATTCCTGTTCTTTCAAGTGAGAAAAATACTCCTTTTCCATTCTCACTGACAAAAACCATAAAACAGACATAAATTACTGTTGACATCCATGAAAAACAACAAATAAATTGACCAACACACATAACCATCCAAGAAAACATCCATCAAAGTGAGAAAATTTCAGTTTTTTCATTCTCACTGACAACAAACAGACATAAATTATGTTAAAAAAATTGTAGGTGGCAGCAGGGGTGGTTGACACGTGTAGCACATCCCTCTCTACTAACATCAGCTTCAACAAATTTCCACATAAATTCCAAAACAAGCAACTTTTCCGATGATTTAGGAATGATGTTGTAGGAAAAACTATCAATCGCCCACTCATCATTAACTGTTCCATTTCTTTGAAGACGTGTCATTGCTGGTAGCACATACTTCAGATCATAGTTAGAGTTGTCTATAAAAATCGGAAGAAAGAGTTCCTGTTTAATTTTTAAATTACTTGAATTGTGAGCCCACCCCCGAAAGTTAATTTTTCCCGTTGAATTGGAGGAAATAAGGTGATCAACATCCTTGACCAAATTTGTGGGGGCAAGAGAATCTATACCAACCCAGAAAATTGTCCTACTTTTTAGTACAAGTAGTTCCTTGTCTGACAATGTTATGCTGTATTTGGTGTGACGTAATCGGGAATTTCAGGCGTGTGATGTTTTTATTAAAGATAGTAAGAACTTGTTCGTACGATCCACCTCCTCCAATGCCAAAAAAAACTTCCAACTGCAATTTAATATTGGAATCACAACGGTCTTGATCATAACACCACGCCACTCGGGTGGTTTTCGTGACTCGCGTTGGCCTTAAGGGGTCCGATACCTCCACCATTCTCGATTCACAGTCCAAAGATACTTTCTCAACTTGTAGCAGGGAATTTTGGAAATTTTTAAATTGCTAAAGTATGTTTGCCTTCCGCTGGCATTTCTGTTCGTTGATTGCCATGAATTTTGCAATGCCCCATTTGATCTAAGCAAGTTCCCTCAGATCGAAAAAGGGAATGACACATGCAACATGAGATACATTCTCGTTTGTTGTTGCTTTGGGATAGAAGTCGATTTATTGCCGTAAGGGGAAAAAATGAACATAGGGCTTTAGATCTTTGGAGGGCTCGTAAATAACCCAAACCCAATTTTTAACATTATCCACCATCGGCGTCCTAACTGAACACAAAACCCCTTTTTTATTTGATTTCTTTCCCCCATTTACGAATTCTGTGTCATACTGGAGAACAACCATCCACAACCCAAGATTTTCATTCGCTTTGTCGAATAGGGTTATTTCTTTCAAGGACACCGGATACTTCCCCTCTGAGCAGGCACAATTTACTTTTGCGAAATTTTCTCCACCGTTACGTGCAATTCTATCGAGTTTTCTCTTTGTTGAATCATCTGTTAATGTTTTATGGGCTCCTGCTAAAAATAGATATTTAAAGTATTGCAGTCACGTCTCCACTCCGGAACTTTGAGCCCATCCTGTAGTCAATAAATCAGGGTAATATTTTTCTTTTTCCCCGGCCTTCCCTTAGAATAAAGTTTCTTTAAATCTACTGAGTTTCAGATCCATGTGTTCAATGTAAAAAATTGTGGACCCACTTCCCCTTTCGTTAAACGTGTCCAAAGTTGAAATTAATTTATTTACCCAGCTGAAACAGTTATTCTCAAATTCATTTAGACCAGGGTAAAAAGTCTGGTTGCCAGTTGAAAAATGAAAATAAAAAATATCCCCGGATGTCCCCTTTTGCTAATAAACTTTTTGATTTACTGATGCTTTCTCCCCCCCATGACCCCCCAATTCTGAATCTGATTCTCAATTTGTGCTCGAATATGGTCAATGTAGCTATGGAGAACAGTCACTGGATCTGTTAAAATGACCCCAACGTCAGTCACGTTTTCTTCAGGAGGGTTAAAATCCACCCTATGTGTTTGTAAGGGACCAAGAGCAGACTCTAACAAATAAAATTCACGTAGTTCCGGGGATATGACACTTTTCATATCCTGCACCTATTTGCACAGGATCCAATTCACTAATTATAAAACTATCGTCAAAAATATCCCCGGAAAAATTAGATCCAACAATTTGCATTGTTGTATTACTGCTACTACTATTACTAGCACTAAGTGTATCATTAAGCGGAATGGTGGGGGTGACAGAATTGTCAATAACACCATCCCCCGTCTGTTCAATTGCAATGGTTGGAAATGGCATAAAGTCCCCTAGGCTAGTTAGCATGTCTTCCAGTGTGTTTGGAGACACTTGATTAAGACAGACTGTATTGTCCTGTGATGTAATTCCTTTATTAGGGCTCGATTCAGTTGCACTACGAACATCGCCTAAATGCTCACACATAAATTAATATGTCCACTTCGGACCCTCTCTCATATCAAAGTCACAAGTTCGATAGTCTACGCTAGCCATCTCCCCAAAAATATCGTTAAGAAAACCTCTATGCCATTCCATATTGTCTAGAACTAATGAAGGTTTGTCTCTAAACTCCATTGGTGGTGTTAGAATTGGTTCAGTAAATGTTGATGTTTCATCACCCAATGGCGATGCTATTTCATTAATCTATAAAAAAAGGGGCTTATTTTTTATGTGAAATAACCATTATTTTTATAAAGTTTATAAACTATGTCAATTTTTCATAGTCATTTTCCCACCACCTGAACAATTAAAAGAAAAAAAAGTTACATTGGCATATTTCTTTATAATGACAACCGAAAATATTAAAAATATGTTTGGTTTATTCATAAAAATGAACTCTTATTCTTAGAGGATTAGTTAGAACAAGAGAACTACGTATAAAACTAACGGTTCAATTCGAAAGAAATATAATTTTCGGAATAATAATACAAACTGGGGATCCCACTCTAGTGACTGCCCTTCTGGATTGTAATTCTCAATAAAACCAGGTCATCATTCAACCGAGGCAGTATGTTTTATGAGGCATTGCTCTTCAGCCTCGATTAATGGGCATGAATCCCGTACATTAATTTTTGGTTTTAATGTAATTTTCTCCCTTGTCTTAACAGTTTGAATTTGCCTATGTCGCGTGGCGACGGATTTTATTGAAGTGCCTGCCGCAGTAAACCTGGACTAAATAAATACTTGTAGGAGAATACGTTTTTTCTCCTTCCATATCAACCCTTAAAGGGCCCCCCCGGAATTTAAGTGTCTGCGTAACGACTTCATTTAGATTTCTCCCTGCATGAACAAGAATGTAATAAATTTTGATTTTGCTCGTGATATAGACATATTACTGCCGTAAAATTAGCCCAGAGAACCCCGATGGTGACTCTTGCAAAAACTCTGATTATTAACTGTATAAGATAATAATTAAAATAATTAGTGCCGTTTGTGCTTCACTAATCAGAACATTTGTTTTTACTAAATTCATTGAGATTGAATTTCTGGTTGCTAACGCTTAATTTCTGACAAAAATTTTGATTAATGAATTTCAGCTTTCTTTTGATAGTAAGCGATGTTTTTGTTTCTTCGTGATTGAAACCTATTGAGAGTGGTTTTACTAGTTCCACAGGACACAATTTTTCTTTTGAGAATTTTTAAGAATTTTAAAAGTTTTTAAGAATTAAAGCTTCTACTGATTCAATTGAAGGAGCTCGCACTGGAAATAATACACCCTTCTTATCGGAACTCTGACCCTCTTCAAATTTTTTTTCATACTGTAACACCGTGACACCAATCTTTAAATGTGCATTAGACCGCTCAAAAATATCTATTCCTTTCATTGTCACGGGAAATTGACCGTTTAAATAATTAAAATCTACTTTGGGGATCTTTGAACCCTCCCAACCATTAACTGCCGTTTTATACAGCCTTTTTTTATAAGCATCTATTTTAAGTGGTCCGCATGCAGCAATCAAAATTGTAAACTTGAAAAACTGTATCGTTATTTCAAAATAGATTCGTTGTATCCCCTGACACCCCTCTAAATCTGAATGATATTTTAATTTAATATTCCCCGCTATCATAGTTACAATTTTGATAGCTTCCCCCTCCTCAAACAGCGTTTCCCCGATGATGAAACGTGTTATTTATTAATGTGTAAGGGTATATATCCATATTATGTTTAAAACTCAGGCTCAAGGCTGGTTACGGGGCCATTACTACCCATTGCAAATTTTTATAATTCTATTACTGAGAGTAAGTGCACCACTACCGACAATGAATTTGCTAATAGGGTTTAGGTAAAGGGCGGATGTAAAAAAGGGTGGGATGATTGTAAACTATGCTTGGCCAGTGACGTACTCACTCTTCTTGACATTTTGTGCAAAAATACGGATAAAGTCCATAAGGACTTTGGTTTGTATTTTGTTTATTATTTTTCAACCCCCAATTTGTTTTTTGAATTTATAAATAAAATCCGAAAATAATAAATAATTATGAGCGCCGTTGTGTACAAGATTCTTTTTGATGGTTGATAATTGAGGGGTGGGTAGGTTTTTCACAGGGATTATATGTAGATATCTGATCCAAGGGGGGACCGAACCAATGACTATTCGGACACGGTTTGTTTGGATATGAATTCCCTATATCCTTTCCTATTGTCTCACTACTGTTTGCGGTGTGGGAATTATGAAGGGCTTGATAATCTGTTTGCTTTAAATGTGCCTGATATGAGTGGCTTTGAGGTTACTAGGGCGCAGGGGTGGTTTTTTTGATATTAACAGTGAAAAACCTATGGAAAGCGATGACTCGGTAAAAGACTTTGTTTTTCCGTGCATAAATAGACCGGTGGGTAGGGACTCTCTGAGCCCCTTACAATTTATCTTTAGTAGAGGACGGGAGTATGCACTGGGTACCTTCAAAACAAAAACTAATTGCCGACCTCAACCCGAAACAGAATATCGTTGTTCATCACGTGCTATTGAAATGGATGGTGTGCAATGGTTTGAAGGTCACAAAGATTCATAGAGCCCTCCAATTTGATCAAAAGCCTTACATGAAAACGTTTATTGACACCATTGTCAGTAAGCGTTCAAAAGAGAAAACAAAAGTCTAAAAAGAAGTCTATAAACTCAGTTTTAAATCTGCTCTTGGTAAAATGTGCGAGGGCGTATAACACAAAAGTCAATTGGACATTTTAACCGACCCCTAAGTCTGTGCTCGAATCAGTGCGGATCTAAAATTCACATCGTTCACGGTGCTAGATTCTAATATGATGCTCCTACATTGCTACAAAAGAAATATTGTATTCAGTGAAAATATTTTAGGCGGAAGTGTATTAACTCAAATATCCAAGAAACTCATGTTGTCACTTTATTACAATGTATGTGAGGTACAATGGCCAATTAAGAGACAATTTCAAGGGTATTGCGGGGACACTAATTCACTCCTTTTCGAAGTCAAAACTGAAAATATATTGAAAAATTTAGAAAATGGCGAGTAAATTAGCTCACAAATAGAATAAACTATTTTGGACAAATCCGTCTACCTAGAGCTAGTGAAACAGCAGGCCCCACATCAAATATTAATACTAAAATCTAAGATGGGTAGCAATCCGATATTCAGTGATGTGGTTTTAGTTCTTAAGGTGTACTGTTTGGCTTCACCCGGCTAGGATATCAAACAAGTTGGGGAGAGAGTGTCTACACATTGTTAAAAAAATTAATTTTGACCTGTGTGATTACAGACACTGTACTCACTATATTCTAGCTCTGATGATAAAAGTCGTGGATAGTTGCTCTTTACAATAGGAAAATGATCCAGTTAGAATTAAGCAAAACGCAATGTTTGCAATTTCAGACAAAGTCTATGTACTTGAGGATGGTCTGAAGGTACTCCCACGCGGTCATTATTTAATTTCAGACCAAGTTTAATGTATAGAGTAAAGAAAACAACTTGGTCTCAATAAAATTAACTTAAATTCATTAAAAAAAAAAAGTATAAATTAGGTGGGAGGGTTTTTTGGCCAATTAGGTGTTTTTTAAATTCTTTTTAATTCTATATCACTAACAATTTTCAATGTGTGTGTGTGTGTGTGTGCAAGGCAGATTATTTTCCAGTATTTAATCCCGGCCCCGTCCTGGGCCGCACGCAGCGGGCCCCCCGCTTCCCGGCGCTTCCCGCCCCCGGCCGCCGCAGCGGCCGCCCCCCCGGGGGGAGGGGGGATCTTAAAATTTAAAATGTTGTATATAAAAGTGATATTATTTCGAGTGCTTTATTCTAATATATGATTTATTTTTTTATAAATAAACAAAAAAAAAGTGTATTTATTTAAGTGTTTTTTTCTAGTGGTTATGCAAGTGATGTATTTTTTATTATAAATAAATTAAAAAGGTGTATTTTTTTTCATGTTTAATGTGCCTTTTTCAATATAAAATTTTTAAAAAGTATTGTTACCGTTTTATGTTTAATAAAAGAAAATATTCTTTATTCGTCTTCTTCTCATTATTATTATTATTCTTGAACGGAGTAGTAATAGGAGAATTAATTAGTCATTAGACAGTCATAGTCTACAGTTAGTTGTCTAGGTGAACTGGTGAAGGGAACATGTATCAATTTAAAACACCATTCAGATCGTTTCTGTGTGGACCGTCAATGTCGGGCAAAACAACACTCTTAACTAAAATAATTAAAAATTGCGATAAAATGTTTGTGGTAAAGCAAAAAAAAATCTACTATTGTTACAGTATTTGGCAGGAGTCATATGATAAAATAAAAGAAATTGCCACGACGGGATTGATGCAGATACAATTCATACAGGGATTTTATGTTTTCAAAACTATTGAGACGAATTCTTGGTTGATTTTTGACGGTCTTGCTGAAGCTATGTAACAATCTTCCGTTGAAACGCTACAGTTGTTCTCTGTTCTTTTTCTTCATGAGCGGATTTCTCTTACTCTGGTTCTACACAATCTCTTTCATCAGAGTAAATGTATGCGACCACTTGCATTGAACTGCATCCACTGTATCATGTATAGAGTTGTTTGTGATTCTAACTCGATAATAACTCAATAAATCAATATATGTGGGATACCCCGAATTTATGCCCTCAGAATACGATCAGGCAACAAATAAACCCTACGGCTATATCATATTGTATATTAATCAAAATAAAACCGAGGATCTGCGTGTACTAACAGATATTTTTGACAATGAAATTACAGTATATCTCCCCGTGAATACCAAAAAGACCTATTAGTTGCTATCATGACACTGAAGAAACTACATAGACATTTGTTTTCAGTTCTAAGCCCTTCAAAACCTCTTCTTAGGAAAGCACTGCTCAAACCCGGTATTTACAATGGTGTCATTAATTTAATATCCAAACTTTGATTAAATTTGACTGAGGGTAATTTTCAACCCCCAGAAGTAGTTGAGCAGCAGGCAAAGCAACCTTATTCTATTGTACGTACACTGGCCTCTAAAAGAAAGGAAAGAATTTTAAAAGAAAACGACTTCTTTAGGCGGGGGGTAGCTTTTTCACACTTTTACTACCAATAATTGCAGGACTTGTATACAGTTTTCTCTAGTGAGAATGGCAAAAACCTATAAATTGATTCTAATAGAACTCGTTCTCTCACCCGTCGAACACTTTGAGAATAATCTGAGTAAATTCCTTGACAATAAAAATACTGAGGATGATAAAAAACTGCTTTTACTTCAAGATGCACTTCACCGAGTGGACAAATACAGGTCTCATCGGTCGAAACCCAGTGCTGCTGCTACTGCTGCTGCTGTTGTTGACACCAAAAATGAATCCTGTCCTCAGGTTTCTGCTGCTGGAACACAATAAAAGAAGGGGGAATTGGATTCAATTTCATTGAAAACTGGATATCTAATGCCCCACTCATATCGTGAACAAAGTAAACGACAGTAGTAAGCTATCTAGTACCACGAGTAGTGATTGCGTAATTTGTCTTACCTCTCGTCTGAGGCATGAATATACAGTGTAGTCTAACCGGTACATTGGCTTACCAGGGCCAGTCACCTATTACTATGAGCGGTACTTGCCTTAGCAGACGGGTTTTCTGAGGTAACAGCCATTTTTTTGGGGTCAAACAGAGAGAGAGCGGCGGTTACTTCATATAAGGTAACTTGATTAGCAGGTTTTTTTTTTTAAACTTGTCAACGTATAATGTACTCAAGCAAAACCCCTATAAATGTTCATACACTACATTTCAATTTTCATTATGTTTTAACACATTGTTTATAGTACACTACATATTATTAACTTTGAAAACAATGGATTCGTAAATTTTCAATGTGAGTACACTTTCATTTTGTATTTCCAAAAAAAATAAAATAAAAAAAACGTTTACACTTAGCTAGTGTTCATATTCCTTAGAAATTTAAGAAGGTTAATTTGCAAAGACTGAAGGATTTCCAACTTCCAATCCGATAGTAATAAAGCAGTTAGATAGTTATTACAAAAAAGATGACGGGAAAACAGCTACACAGACTTTCTGTAAAAATTTATAAAATATTAGACAGCCACCTCTAAATATATGACAAAAATTTATTCAAGTCGTTATCACATCAAAAACTAATGGTAAATTAATTCAAATTATTTGCGTGATTTTCCCTCAAAATCAGAATGCTTTTATCCTTTTAATTGACAATATTAGCAGTGCAGATTTGCCAGCTGCGATTATTAATAATTTTACACACCATTAAGCCAAGTACAGCGCTTGATTTGGCCAAAGCAAGGGGGACTTAGCCCCCCCCCCCGTGGTTAATTTAGGTTAAATATGTTAATGACTAAATATTCACATTTTCAACGTTTAGTATTAGGGGGGTGGGGGGTCGAATTTTCCCTCTGTAAAAGGGGGATTGTTTTTTTTTCATGCTAAATTTTTAATTATCTTATTTACAATTTACCCTTGGCGTATCTCATAATGGCTGCAATGGGCTATATATAAAACGGCTATAGCTATAATAGGTCGGTTATCTCTTTTACACTTAGCTAGTATTTATATTCCTTAGAAATTTAACATGGTTAATTTACAAAGGCCGAAGGATTTCTAATTTCCAATACTATAGTAAAAATATTAGACAGACTACTTCAAATACATGACAAAAATTTATTCATGTAGGTGTCATATCAACTACAGCCAAGTTTTTTTTGGCTCAGAAAACATCTTTGGAAACTACAATCAGACAGTAAAGTAACAATTGTGCTTTAATATACGAACTATTAATTTAAAAGCATATATGTCGCTCCGAATACTATATTAGTTCAAAATTATATTAGTTTTTTTAGTTCAAAAAAAATATTTTTCTCGGTGACTTCAATATGCATTCCAAAAGCTCATAAAAACTAACGGTAAATTAAATCAAGTTATTGGTGGGATTTTCCCTCAAAATCAGAATGCTTTCTCATTTTAATTGACAATATTATCAGTGCAGATTTGCCAGCTGCGATTATTAATAATTTTACACCCCATTAAGCCAAGTACAGCGCATGATTTGGCCAAAGCAAGGGGGACTTAGCCCCCCATTGGTTAATTTCGGTTCATTATTTTAATGACTAAATATTTACATTTTCAACTTTTTGTTTTTGGGGGCTGGGGTGCGAAGTGTCCTTCCGTAAAAGGGGATTGTTTTTTTTTCATGCTAATTTTTTCCTTCTTTTATTTAAAAGTTGTTCTTGGCTTCTCTCATAAATGTTGCAACGGGCTATATATATAAAACGGCTATAGCTATAATAAACCGATTATCTTTTGACCTTGAAAATATGGAAATAATATCCTGGTTTGAATATACATTTGCTTAAAAAAACCTCACAAGAATAAACCAACTCAAGTATAATAAAGGGTTTTAAAACTAGCCTCTACAAAAATAAACCGATGAAGAAAATAAAATTTTCGGTAATATTTTGCAGTAAGAAGAAAGAAGGTAAAGAAATTAATAATAGGAGCACTTTTAAGCCATTATGCATATCACACCTTAATGAGCAATAAACTTTTTGCCTTTAAACAAGAGGAGGGCAAAATTTGACCTCTTAAGAATTTATCCAACAAAATGGAAAAAGGGGATTGTTTTTTTTAGGCTAGATTTTGCCTTCTTTTTAAGGAAGAGGATTCTTTCAATTACCCCCCTATGGAAAAGAAACCAAGATAGAACGAAGCCACATTGATGCAACCTGCAAGGCCTTCTATCATCAAATATACTGGTCCAATTATAAATGCTTTGGACCAGCCAAATGCTACGCAACTGTTAATGCCAGGAGCCTCTGATCAAACCTCTACGCAAGCTGGGAGGAAATTGAAAAGAGAGTTGGCTGCTTCTCGTACTGCCTCAGCCCAGTCTTCTCAAGATTGTAAGGTTAACCCCCTTCATGCGCTGAAAGTGACCTCAGGTTTAGAAGCCCAGTCAGACTTTGTAAGTATATATATAATTTTTTTCTTTCCGTATTTTCAAAAATAAGGTAAATTTTCTTAAGTATATAACTTTTGATGAGCAAAACTTAAATTTGTTCCTAAGCTATTCTAAAATAAAACGGAGCCTTTTTCTTTCCTTAGCAAAACTAGCAGTATATAAAAGAATGTGTATAGTACGCTAGTAAAAATTTACATATCATAGACTTCTAAAAAATATCACCTCTAACTTCTCCTTTAGGCAAGATGTTTTCTTATGCAAAATTCCATTATTTCTTTAAAAAAACTAACTATAAAAAAAACAATTCATTATTTCAAATTTGGCAATCGAATAACCATGCTTAAAATGGTATATGTTTTTGCACTAAGCTTTTGCACACATCTGGCTCTTATCAAAATTTACCAATAGTACACTTGAATTTTTAATCCGCCGACATGTATAATTCTAATTTTATGTGCTGCTTGCAAAGTGGGCTTTAAATAACAGTTTGTCTATTTTCGATAAGCAAATAACACAGGAAAAAAGGTTTTTTAATAATTTCCAAATATCTTTTCATAGTGATGTGAAAAATTAGTATGTGGGCGGACTCATTTTTGGTTATTCCAAGAAAATATTTTGGAAAAACAGTTAGGTGCATTTTAAAAGATGTTTTCTAGTAAGCTATCTAGTACCACGAGTCGTGATTGCGTAATTTGTCTTACCTCTCGTCTGAGGCATGAATATACAGTGTAGTCTAACCGGTACATTGGCTTACCACGGGCCAGTGACCTATTACTACGAACGGTACTTGCCTTAGCAGACGGGTTTTCTAAGGTAACAGCCATTTTTTGGGGTCAAACAGAGAGAGAGCGGCGGTTACTTCATATACGGTAACATGATTAGCAGGTTTTTTTAAAAACTTTAACTTTGAAAACAATGGATTCGTCAATTTTCAAGGTGAGTACACTTTCATTTTGTATTTCCAAAAAAAAATAAAATAAAATAAAAACGTTTACACTTAGCTAGTGTTCATATTCCTTAGAAATTTAACAAGGTTAATATATAAAGACCGAAGGATTTCCAATTTACAGTACGATAGTAATAAAGCAGTTAGATTTTTATTACAAAAAATGTGACGGGAAACAGCTACACAGAATTTATGTAAGAATTTATAGAATATTAGACAGCCTACTCTAAATATATGACAAAAATTTATTCAAGTCGTTATCACATCAATTACAGCTAAGTTTTTTTTGGCTCAGAAAACTTCTATTGAAACTAAAATCTGTCAGTAAAGTAACAGTTGAGCGTTAATATATGAACGATTAATTTAAACACACTCTCTAACTCCGAAATATATATTAGTTCGAAGTCATATTAGTTTTTTTAGTTCAAAAAAATATTTTTCTTTGGAGACTTCAATGTGCATTTCTAAAGCTCACAAAAACTAATGGTAAATTAATTCAAATTATTTGCGGGATTTTCCCTCAAAATCAGAATGCTTTCTCCTTTTAATTGACAATATAAGCAGTGCATATTTGCCAGCTGCGATTATTAATAATTTTACACACCATTAAGCCACGTACAGCGCTTGATTTGGCCAAAGCAAGGGGGACTTATCCCCCCCCCCCTTGGTTAATTTCGGTTAAATATGTTAACGACTAAATATTCACATTTTCAATGTTTAGGATGAGTGGGGTAGGAATGCGAATTGTACGTCTGTAAAAGGAGATTGTTTTTTTCATGATGAATTTTTCATTCTTTTATTTAAAATTTGACCTTGGCTTCTCTAATAAATCTTGCAACGGGCTATATATATATATAAAACGGCTATAGCTATAATAGGCTGGTCATCTCTTGTACACTTAGCTAGTCTTCATATTCCTTAGAAATTTAACAAGGTTAATTTACAAAGGCCGAAGGATTTCTAATTTCCAATACTATAGTAAAAATATTAGACAGCCTACTCTAAATATATGA
The DNA here is from genome assembly GCF_049724085.1 of Artemia sp. Qi Xiang Cuo. Classification (NCBI taxonomy): domain Eukaryota; kingdom Metazoa; phylum Arthropoda; class Branchiopoda; order Anostraca; family Artemiidae; genus Artemia; species Artemia sp. Qi Xiang Cuo. Next base: position 1,714,316 of record NC_142812.1, read on the forward strand.
CAAAAATTTATTCAAGTCGTTATCACATCAATTACAGCTAAGTTTTTTTGGCTCAGAAAACATCTTTGGAAACAAAAAGCAGGTGCTAACGTAATAATTGAGTATGTATATATCAAAGATTAATTTTGTCATATCTCTGTCGCTCCGAATAATATATTAGTTTAAAGTTATATTAGTTTTTTTAGTTAAAAAAAAAAATATTTCTTCGGTGACTTCAATGTTCATTCCAAAAACTCATAAAATCTAATAGAAAATTAATTTAAATTATTGGCTGGGTTTACCCTTAAGATTAGAATGCTTTCTCCTTTTAATTGACAATATTATCAGTGTAGGATTACCGGCTATAATTATTAATAATTTTACACGTCATTAAGCCAAGTACAGCGCTTGATTTGGCCAAAGCCAGGGGGACTTAGCCCCCCTTGGTTAATTTCGGTTAAATATGTTAATGACTAAATATTCACATTTTCAACGTTTAGTATTAGGGGGCTGGGGTGCTAATTTTCCTTCTGTAAAAGGGGATTGTTTTTTTTCATGCTAAATTTTGTCTTCTTTTATTTACAAGTTACCCTTGGCTTCTCTCATAATGGCTGCAACGGGCTATATATAAAACGGCTATAGCTATAATAGGCCAATTATCTCTTGAACTCAAGTTTAGTAAAGGGTTTTAAAACAAGCCTATAAAAAAATAAACTGACAAATAAAATAAAATAGTAAGTAGTATTTTGCAGTAAGAAGAAGGAAGGTAAATAAATAATTCATAGGAGCACTTTTAAGCAATTATACATACCACAAATTAATAAGAAGTAAACTTTTTGCCTTAAAACAAGATGAGGTAAAAATTTTACCTCATAATCATTTTTACAGAAATGTGGGAAAATTGGGTTGTTTTTTTTTCATGAGAGATTAAGCATTCTTTTTAAGGAAGATTAATAGTGCTATAACCCCCCTCCGACAAGGGGAGTGATATGGAGTAGTTCTACATCGATGCAACTCACAAGATCCTCCATCATTAAACATAGTGGTTCAATTATACATGGTTTGGACCAGCAAATGGCTAAGAAACCTTTAATGCCAGGAGCCTTTGCACAAACCTCTACATACCCTGGAAGGAAATTAAAAAGAGACTGGCCTGCGTCTTGAACTGTAACTGCCCAGTCTACACAATATAATGAGATTAAACTCGTGAATTTCATTACAGTGAGTTTAGGTGTCGAAGCCCTGTCAGACTTTTTAAGTATATATATATTTTTTTTCTTTCTACGTTTTCAAAAATAATACAAATTTTCTCAAGTGCATAATTTTGATGAATCAAACTTATATTTGTTTCTAAGCTATTCTATAATAAACTTAATTCATTTTCTTTCATTAACCAAATTAGTAGTATATAAAAGAATGATTATAACACTGAAGTAGCATATAGCTTATCATACATTTCTATAGAACCTCACCTGTAACTTCTCTTTTAGCCAAGATGTTTTCTTATGCAATAATCCACTATTCTTTTAAACAAACTAACTATATATAAAAAAAATTCACTATTTCACAGTTGCAGACCATTCTTAAACTGGTATATGTTTGCACTAAGCTTCGACGATCCGGCTCTTATCAAAATCTCCCATCACTACACCTGAATTTTAATCCGCCGACAGGTATAATTTGAATTTTAAGTGCGCCTTGCAAAGTGGGCTTTAGATAACAGGATGTCTATCTCCGATAAGCATTAACACAGGAAGAAGGTATTTTAATATTTTCCATATATTCATCGCGGTGATATCAAAAAGCATTGTGCGAATGGAACCATATTTGATTAATTCAAGCAGCAATTTTATCAAAGCAGTTAAAGGCATTTTAAAAGATTCTGTCGAAACATTAGTAGTGGGTTTTCTCAATGTACGGTGTTTATGGCTCTGATACAAAAACTCGAAAGGGCTTCGATCCTGTTACCTCAAAGGAAGCTCCCAGTTCCCAAAGGTCCTCCCCGGGGGCTCTAAAAAGGAACATCCGGCATTTAATTGTACTTTAATTGTTGATATGAAAGGAGAAAAAAAGTTGATCTCTCTTACAATGATTTATTTAGTTAAGACCAATTACATCTGGCATTTCAAACAAGGGTGTTGCCATAGAATATGGGAATATTTAGATTACTGAGAAAGTTACACCGACAATTGATCTATTGGATTCATTTCCATTAACTAAAGCTGCAGAGCTAGTGTTCATACAACATACTGCATCGATTGAACGATTCTCGAATTTTATTGAAAGTTATATTCAAGAGGGCCAAGCACTAGAATTGGACCCCTATTTTGCGTTTTTATTCTGAAAATTTTTGGAATAAAACCATTAGTTTTATATATCATTCTCTTGTTCTAACTTATCCTCTAAGAATAAGACTTCATTTTCCTGTCTAAAACAATATATATTTTTAACATGTTGACTATCAATTGACTTAAAGATTTGGGGAAGAAGCTGAAAGAGTCTAAAAAACGGATTTTATTCAGGCACGTGTTACCCTTGTCAACTGTTTTCCACATGAATTCTAGCAGAGGTAGCTTCTCTAATAATTTGGGTATGATATTATAGAAAAAAGAAACAATCTATCCAAGCATCTTATAAAACTCTACCCTTCATAATATAAGTCAACGGAGGAAGAACGAACTTTAAGTCGTAATTGAAATGTCGCAAGAAAACTAGCACGAAATATTTTTGTTTAATGTTTAAATTGTACGACTGATGAGCTACCCCTCTAAAGTTACTTCCTCCCGATTTAATTTCCTGCCACAAATGATCATGGTCGATCACCTTCCTCCTCCCCCCATTCCCAACACCATCATCAAATTCTCCCTTGCAAACCCAACACATTTTACGATTTTTAATGGCCACTATGTCATCTGGTGATAGGACCATAGGATAGTTTGTATAACGAAGGTGCAAAATTGCCTCGTTCGCTGTTTTGATTAGACTGACCAATTCCAAGCACATGCACTCTTCACCGTCACCCAGCATCTCAGCTACATCCAGCACTTGCATGGTATTATTGGAATCTCGTTGCGCATGAGCGTAAGAGACCCCTATGGTTTCATATATTTTAAAACGATTTGAATTTGACGGATCGTGCACGCGTGTCAGCTTAGCGTCACAGTCTAAAGTGATTTCATTGCTCTGTTAGAGTGTGTTTTGGTAATGTCTAAAAAGTAAAATTACTCTACCTCCACTTACTGTCTCCACAGTTAGGTATTCATGACGTTTACAGTGTTTCATGTGATGCTTTAACTTTAAATCAGTCAAAAATCTTGAGAGGCATGTTTGACATTAATAACACACACCACCTCGCTTTTTACCCTCCAAAAAAGCCCTAATAGTATCTTTAATCTGATTAAAACGACCTATCGAATCAGAGTCTGGGGTTTGGGTTTATAGCAGCCCCGTATAATGTTCTGCTGATTCAATTGAAGGAGCCCACTCTGGGAATAATATACCCTTCGTTTCAGAATGCTGAACCTATGCAAATTCTGTTTCATACTGTAAAACTATGACACCAATCTTCAAATGTGCATTATCTCGCTCAAAACATCTTCTCTCTTCATCGTCAAGGGTAATTGACCGTTTAAACAATTAAAATCTACTTTTGGGAATTTTGAACCCTCTCAACCATCAACTGCAGTTTCATCCAGCTTTTTCTACTAAGTATCTATTTTAAGTGGTCCTCATGCATCAATCAAAATTGTGAATTTGAAACACTATAGCCTTATTTCAACATAGATTTGTTGTGCCCTTTTACCCCTCTCTAAAATTGGATAATAATTTAATCAAATACTTCTCGATCCACCTTGCACGATAAAATCATTTTCAAACCAACAAATATTAAGACTTAGAAATTCAATAAATAAAAACCCAGATAAACTACCCCCTTGTTATAATTTTCCCACTTACTTTGAATAATAGTAGCACCATGTATAAAAACCTTCCAATATTTTGATAATTATATGTAAATCGCCATAATAGCTGTGCGCACGTACTCCAAACGAATAAAACTTATATTTTCAGTTAAAAAAAATATTTTTAGTGCTATTGATGTTTTTGAACTAACCCCCACTCCCCACACCCCCATGTTTTGTTCAAACATGGTTCAAATCTTATCAGTATAAGCATGTGTTATGGCCCAAGCGCTTGATATTGTATATTCCGACATTAGAGAGTTAAAAGGGCCGGCAACTTTGGTACTATAGACCTTTATTTTGACCAATGAAGAGTTGGACGGAAAAAAATCTGATATACAAGGTACTGATGTTGTTGTTGTTGTAGTTTGACTAGTACAAGCTATACCATTAGTTGGTATGGTGGAGGGCGACTATGACGTGTCATTAGAACCACCGCCAAATCCAGCCTGCCCAATCGCATCTTGTGGTGGTTACGCAAGGCCTCATCGTGAATATTCCCGGGTTTTAGAGAACAATTAATTGAGCCAGTCTGTTTACCCTTGTGCTGCAAGTTTAGTAAGACGACGTGGCTGAGATACACTAGTAGTATCCTTTAAAGGCTTATACATGAGACTATATACCGATACCAGATACTGAAGCATTTCAATATCACAGGCTATGTTGTATTAGCTTGCTATTTTCACAAAAACATCATTGAGGAACCCCTTATACTATTCCATATTCTCCAAACGTAGTGCAGGCTCATCACTGAGATCTATTGGCGGTAAAAGAATTGGTTGTGTGAATACAGTTGTTTCAACACTCAATGGTGTCGATGGTGCTATATTAATAATCTGTAGAAAAAAGGTTTTATTTTTTTTTTAAAATAATCATTATTTTTATAAAGCTGATAAACTATGTTAGTTTATCATAGTCATAGTTCCATCTCCTGAACAATTAAAAGAAGAAGAAAAAAAAGTTACACAGGCATATTTCTTTCATAATGACAACTGAACATGTTAAAAATATATATTGCTTTAGATCAGGAAAATTTAGTCATATTCCTAGAGGGTAAGTTAGAACAAGAGAATGATATATAAGATTAATGGTTTTATTTATAATATTTTTAGGAGAAAAACGCAAAAAAGGGGTCCAACTCTAGTGCTTGACCCTCTAGAATATAACTCTCAATGACATTTAACCATCGCTCAACCGATGCAGTATGATGTATAAACACTAGCTTTGCAGCTTCGATTAATGGACATGAATCCTATATATTGATAGCTGTCGCATGTATGACTTTCTCACTAATTTAAATATTTTCATATTTCACGCCAAAATCCTTATTTGATACACTATATATTATTGATTCGGTCAATATCAGTCACGGAGAAATATAACCACTTTTTTTTTCTCCTTCCACGAAAATACCTAATTTACAGTTAAAATGCCAAGTGGCTCTTTTAGAGCCCCCGGGACAGTATGTAAAAAATTGGGAGTTTACTTTAAGGTAAGAGGATTAAAGCCCCTTTCAAGTTTGTGTATTAAAGCTCACAACACTGTTCAAATAGAACAGCCTCAACTTCGGTTTTAGAAAAATATTACTAAATGCCCCTAACTGCCTTGTTAAAATAATTTCTCGGATTAACAAGAAATGGGTCCATTCGCGCACTACTTTCTCATATCACTACGAAAAGATATCTGTACATTAATTAAAAAAACCTCTTCCTCTGTGTTATGTGCTTATCGAAATTAGGCGAACTGTTAATTAAAGCTCTCATTGAAAATCGCATTTAATATTCATATTACGTATATCGGCGGATTCGACATTCAAGTGTAGTGATGTAAAATTTTGATAGAGGCCGGATGCATGCAAAAGGCTAGTGCAAAAACATATACCATTTTAGGCATGGTTATTCAATTGCCAACTGTGAAATAATGAATTGTTTTTTTTATATAGTTAGTTTGTTTAAAGAAATAGTGGATTATTGCATAAGAAAACACCTTGGCTAAAAGAGAGAAGTTACAGGTAAGATTTTTTAGAAGTGTATGATAAGTAATTTTTTACTTGCCCGCTATACACATTATTTTATATACTACTAGTTTGGCTAATGAAAGAAAAAGACATCGTTTTATTTTATAATAGTTTAGAAACAAATTTAAGTTTGGCTCATCAAAATTGTGTACTTGAGAAAATTTGGCCTAGTTTTGAAAATATAGAAAGAAAAAAAAATTATATATATATACTTGCGAATTCTGACCTGGCTTCGAAACCTGAAGCCCCAGTAATGAAATTAAGGAGGTCAACCTCATTATCTTGAGTAGATTGGGGAGATACATTTTGAGAAGCAGCCCACTCTCTTTTCAATTTCTTTCCTGCGTATATAGACGTTCGTGCAGAGGCTCCGGGTATTAAAAGTTTCTTAGCCTTTGGTTGTTCTAAAACAGTTATAACTGGACTAGCATATTTAGTGATAGAGGGTCTTAAGACTTGCATCGTTGTTGATTTATTCAATTTCAGTTCCCTATTCGGAGGGGGGTAAATGGAAGATTCTTGTTACTTAAAAAAAGAAGGCTAAATCTAGCCTGAAAAAAAAACAATCCCCCTTTTCCACATTTCTGTATAAATGATGAATAGTTCAAATTTTGACCTCCTCTTGTTTTAATAAAAAAAGTTTATTTCTCATTAATTTATGATGTGCATAATGGATTAAAGGTGCTCCTATTATTAA
>NC_142812.1:1721467-1799135 GCF_049724085.1 Artemia sp. Qi Xiang Cuo
CCTCTTCAAGCCCAGTTTAACCTGTGGTATACACATAAAATCGACAGTTTAGCCATGTGCTGGACTTCGAAATCTTAAGTAGCCATCCCAAGATTTTGATTTTAAGTGTATCGGAATGACATTTATCTAAACTTTCCCAATTAGTTGGCTTTCTCTCTTCTCTTACCATTCCTTGGCCTTTTTTCACCACTAAGATACCCATTGATCAACTCTTCTTCAGCATTTGCTAAAGATTTATCAGATCCAAGAGAAGCATCTATCATACTCGGACTGTGAAAAAAATATTTACTTAAGCTGGAGGACGAAGGTTCATCCCTAAATCTGATATTTGTACTGTCTAGCTAAGTCTCTTGACACCGGAATTTTTCAAACGGCTTATTCATATTTAGTTAATTTCTTGTTCTTAGTTTCACTTATTTGAGTGTAAGAACATCTGGTAGAAATTTCTAGTCTAAGAGACAATTTCTAATAGTAAAGCACTATCATGAGAAATAGAAGAGACTGCTAAGACAATGTAGCACTTATTTTGTAATATGCCACATGTTTATATTAAACAGTTAATCAAGTTTCCTTCCATTATCATCAATATTTATAAATCATTGTTATATGTCTTAAATTCCTATGCAATCAGAGTGGCTGAATGCTTTTGATGATTCAGAGCAACAACTATTATAGTTGGCATGAACGATTGTTAGGAAATGAAATCGTGCTGTTTTTTTTTATTATTAAAGTGTTCCCTTCAGATGAGCCGCTCTTCTAAACTTTTTCCGATATTTTTTTTCCCTTTTGGTAAAATTTCTTTTCGCCATCATTTCAACCACTGCCGCACTATATATTCAACCCGTTAAATAATGTTCACATTGAGCCAAAATCCAGGCAAACAAATAAGAAGAGGGGGTACAGATTAGGGGGTAAATGCCCCCCAATACTTTGAAAAAAACTTTTTGCACTTCATCTTAAAAATCGAAAATATTCCTTGTGCTACCTTCTTCATTTTCATGAATTAGTGACCCTATACTGGAAGTGTCTTCAGATCCAATCCTCTCCAAAAATTTAAATATTTTTACAATTATCCTAACAATTTGGTAATTTTATAGCTTTTGTATTATTTTGTTAGGTAAAAACACAACTTTAAACGTCTTTCTATGATCTTTCAAAATATATCCTACAAGTCGCGTTCTTAGCAAGTTACAATGTAATATCTTATACGGCGCGTAAAAAAAACAAAATAATTATTATTATTTTCTTTAATTAAATTGGTATACAAAATAGTAAAAAAAAAATTTTAAATTATAAAAAACTTTAACTTTACCCAAGCTAGTATGTTCTGGTCTAACCCAGGCCCGTCGGTGCCAACGAAGGAATGACATTAGTAGGGAGATCATTGACACCTATTTCGAGGTCATACTGTGATGATGACAGCAACATTCATTTAAACATTTGCCTCTCAATTACTTGGACTATCTGTCTTGGCTTTTCTCTGTCTACAATTACCCAGCCCAGTCTTGATGCAACCTATGCAACCTATTGCCCAAAATACTTGATAACTTCAATTCAAAATCAACGGACTCGGTTAAATTCTTGGTCAACCTTCTTAAGACCATAGGCGGGTGTGCCTTGTTTGCCTCTTTTTTAAATTCTTGATCAGCATACTAAAGACTCTAGGCAGGCATGCCTTTCCAAAAACAAACCTGACAAGTATGTGCAATAAGAGAGTCATTCATACTCCTGCCATTTTTGCTACAAGTAACACAGCTTATGACAGAAATTTTTCTGATAATAAATTTAGCTATTAAGTCTCTTTTAACGTTTTCTATGTAATTTTTAAAAATTATTTCAAAACACTTTATTTTCAAATATGATAATATTAATAACGTGTTTTGTTCACTATTTTCACATAATGGCTCATACAATTATCACTACACCTTTAGAGAGCGGATATCATGGGGGCATTATCTCTATTCATCCTTATCGGACTCATCGTTGCTCATCCATATTCCATGGTCCCATAAAATGGGTTGTGTTTTATTTTGCCTTAGGGGATACCAAACACACAAATCCACATGTGATATCTTTTCAGGTACACATTGCACACAAAACATCACTTCATCAATGGGACGATGAATCGCATTAAGGTATTTTTCTAAGCCAAAGTCCTCTAAGTTAAAAAGTCCTCTGTGGTAAATGTCTATTTGTCTACGATATTCACCCAGTAATAAAAAGAAAAACTCGAAAATTATTCTACAAGATGACTGTTTTATGCGAATATATTCAGAATCGATCACACCATACATGATGAAATGAATTATTTTATAATTGTTTGTATCTATTTTAAGCTTAGAATTGGGAGACAAAATCATTTTGACATTGCTTGACAATCAGGACAAAGAGAGTCTTGGAAAGAGCTCCATCGACACATCTGTCAGAAAAGCAAGAGGATCCGTTTGGACACTGAGTGAGGTAACATCTGTTTCCTTTCTACTTATTTCTTGGACACCCAGTGCTTGAACTAATGACAAGTGAAACATCGTTGTTGTATCCATTTTTTTTATTAATAAACAAATTCGCATAAATTTTTTAAGCACTTTACTCGTAGGGCACTATAATCAATTTGTTTTATTTTCAAAGACAACACATATTGCAAAGGTTCGATACTCATGGCAACTATGATAGGGGTTTCGCATCTTGTAAACTTAAGACGAAATACGTTCCCACATGTGCTTATGCTCAGCAATTCGAAAATTGTAGACCGGCATTTACGACAAAATGGGTTATTCCAAGCTTGAGGGGTATATTCGATAGGAAATTTCACAGGTTTTCACAATTTTCATATTAATATCTGAGACTATGCGCTGGCGCAAGCTCGGAAGACTATTAGTAATAGAAATACCGAGCCATCGAAGAGAATCTACGAGAGGGACTCACCGAAAGTGTCAGTCACTCCTCACCTCATCCTCTGCGATGAATAACAGTGCGTTTGAGCCAAATTATAAATCGTTTTCATGACATAAACCTAATCTCCTTGCAGAATGGAAGAAGTATAAATCTCAGTTTATCCAGATTTTAATGGGAATATTAAAATTACTTGATTTTAATATTAAGTTGACAAAGAATCTTAAAATAATATTACGATCTCCATTCAGAGCGCAAGTACTTAAATGACAATCTTCGTTTCAGCTTCTTGGTTAATTCCTTGAACAGTGAGAAATGGTCAACTCTGGCTTATTTGGGCCAAAGGATATAGGAACACGTATGTTTCAGTTGTCATTAGTTCAAGCACTGGGCGTTCAAGAAATAAGTAGAAAGGAGACGGATGTGACCTCACTCAGTGTCCAAACGGATCCTCTAGCTTTTCTGACAGATGTGTCGATGGAGCTTTTTCCCTGACTCTCTTTGTCCTGACTGTCAACCAATGTCAAATTCTATGCTTAGACTAGAGACACACAATTATAAAATAATTCATTTCATCATGTACGGTGTGATCGATTCAGAATATATTGGCATAAAACATTCATCTTGTGGAGTAATTAAATAAAAAAAACCAGTTTTTTAAACTGAAAGTAAGGAGCGACATTAAAACTTAAAAAGAACAGAAATTATTCCGTATATGAAAGGGGCTGTCCCCTCCTCAGCGCCTTGCTCTTTACGCTTAAGTTTTTTGTTGTTTTAAAAAATAATGTTGTAAGACAGAGTCAAACTTTAGCGTAAAGAGCGAGGCGTTGAGGAGGGGGCAGCCCCTTTCATATGCGGAATAATTTCTGTTCGTTTTAAGTTTTAATGTCGCTCCTTACTTTCAGTTTAAAAACTTGTTTTTCTTATTTAATTTCTGATCGTTTTTTAGTTAATGCAGCTTTTATTTTGGCTCGCCGTCATTGAATAAGTAAACAAAATTTGCGTAAAAATTTTACTTTTCTTTTGCTAAATTGCTGTCTCTAAATTTGGTTCTGACGTAATTTACAAATTAACTTACGTAACGAACTTCTATATTCGTATATTTTTCTTCTGGCAAAAAATACAAAGTTGCAGATTTTTGCAGATATGAGCTTGAAACCTATGTTATAGGGTTTTCTGAAACGCTGAATCTGACGGTGTGATTTTCATTAAAAATTTTTCACTTTTAGCGGATGTTTCCCCCCTCTTTAAAAAATCAGGTGAGTTTTCTGAGGCTCGTAGCCTTTGATGAGTAATAATAAACTTAATAAAATTTATATATTTAGAATCAGCATTATAAACCAATTCTTTTTATTCATTTATTGACATCAAAGTTTCGTTTTTAAAAGTTTCAATTACTATTGAGCCGTATCGCGTGTTTTTTTTTTATTGTTTTTTTTTTTTGCGTATATATTATTACGTATATGATGGGGTTCTCCCTTAGTCAATACCACGCTCTTTACGTTAAAAGTTAAAAAAAAATTTAGTTCACAAACCCCTGAATCACAAAGGCTGTTTAATTAGAATAGATAGCTCTTTTGAAAGAACTAAAAAAAACTGTAGCGTAAAGAGCGAGGTATTTACTTTGGGGAGAATCCCCTCATATACGTAATAATTTCTGTTCATTTTAAGTTCTAATGTTGCTTCTTACTTTCAGTTGAAAGTACTTGTTTTTTTAATTTAATTTCTGATCGTTTTTTAAATAATGCTTGGGATTCAGGCGCCCCCTTCATAGAAATGTCCCTTACCCCAAAGAAACATCCTTCACGGCAAGATTCTCCCGAGTAACCCCTTCCTCCAGCCCCCTCCCCCCCACCACAAAAAAATTATTCCTGAAAATGTCTGTATACTTCCAAATAACCAATACAATATGTAAGCAATGGGCAAAGTTCATATCTTGCAGCACTTTACCTGGGAACTTTGGGGGATTAAGTAATTTTAAAAGACATCTTTATTAGGTTTTTGACTATGCTAAACACAATGGCTATCTCAAAATTTTAATTAGGTGACTTTGAGAAAAAAATGAGCATGGGAGGGGGCCTAGTTGCCCTCCATTTTTTTTGGTCACTTAAAAAGGGCACTAGAACTTTTAATTTCCGTTCCAATGAGCCATCCTACGATATTCTAGGACCACTGGGTCAATACGATTGCCCCTGGGGAAAAAAAACAAAAACAAATAAACACGCATCCGTGATCTTTCTTCTGGCAAAAAATGCAAAATTCCACATTTTTGTAGATAGGAGCTTGAAACCTCTGCAGTAGGGTTATCTGATACGCTGAATATGATGGTGTGAATTTCATTAAGGTTCTATAACTTTTAGGGGGCCTTTCCCCCCTTTTTTGAAAATCAGCCAAATTTTCTGAGGCACTTAACTTTTTATGGGTATAATTAAACTTGATGAAAAGAACTAAAATCTGATTCTTTTGATGCATCTATTAGTACCAAAATCCCGTTTTTTAGAGTTTCAGTTACCATTGAGCCGCGTCGCTCCTTACTTACAGTTCGTTAAAACGAACTTTAATTTTCGAGTTTGTCTTTTTATTACTGGGTGAGGATTGTAGAGAAAAATACATTTACCATTGGGATGTTAACTATAAACTTTTTCATTACCATAAACTCTTAGGGAGTACTAAATTAAGCCGTATAATCGGAGTAGAATCTTATGATAGAAAAACAAAACCACTTAATAACGAAGGTTTAGAATTAAAGCATGTACAAGACGAAGTCAGTGAAATTTGGAGCTTTTTTGGAGTAAAAGCGTAACATGTTAAAGAAAGTGTCCCTACTGATAAGCTCATCATCGTAGAATGTGATGTTGATATCCCCGTTTTTAACTTAAAGAACTTTGGCTTTGAAAAATACCCCAATGCAATTCACAATCCCATTGATGAAGTGAGGTTTTTTGTGCAATGGTTATCTGAAAAGATATCACATGTTGACATGTGTGTTTGGTATCTCTAAACGGAAAATAAAACAACCCATTTCATGGAACCATGGAATTTCGATGAGCAACGATAAGGATGAATAGAGATAACGCCCCCATGACATCTGATCTCTAAAGGTGAAGTGATAATTGTATGAGCCATTATGTGAAAATAGTGAAAAAAAACACGTTATTAATATTATTATATTTGAAAATAAAAGGGGTTTTGAAATAATTTGTAAAAATTATATAGAAAACGTTAATAGAGAGTTAATAGCTAAAGTTATTATCAGAAAAGTTTCTGTTATAAGCTTTGTTATTTGTAGCAAAAATAAACATAGTAAAATATTTAAATATCTTTATATATCATAGATATCATATTTAAATATCTATTATATATCATTATATATATCATTTAGATATCTTTAAATATCATAGTAAAATATCTTTCTTTTTTTTATCGAAAAACCTATTTTTTGATATTTTCCTTCAAAACATTAGAAAACAATGGCCTGGTAAATTTGAAGTGGTTGAGTCCATCTAAAGGGAAATTGCTAATAAAAGTATTATTACTAGATTCCTTACTGAATACAAATATTAGGATCAATTTCCTTATAATACAACCCCCCCTCGTCCCTTACGGTCTAATATAGCCCTAGGACATAGACCTGGGAAATATATTGTGTTCGGAAAGAGCATAAAACAAGGAATATAACGGTCATAGTTTTTTTATTTTAGCGTGCTCCCTTTTTATGTAATAAAAAAAAAACAGTTGTGTTTTTACCCCCCCCCCCAAAAAAAAAAACTGCAACAAAAAACAAAGATCTCACCCTCCCTATATTTCCGTGAGATAGTGTAACTGTCCAAACCATTTTCCTTCAAAAATACGAAGATATTCTCACACATAAATATCTTTCTTCAACTGTTTCCTATGGTTCTAGGCGTTTACCTCCCGGGCGATTTTCCCCCAGAAAATCTCCCCCGGTAAATACCCCCCAGAGAAAATCCCCCACCCGAGGAAATTAAGGCTTTGAAAATATGATAATTATATTTTATTTTAATTTTTTTTTCCGTAGGGGGAAAGAATTTTGTGAGTAAAATTCGAGCACAGACCTGTTTTTTCCGTAAATTTCGAAATGAATTGGGGCAATATATTTGCATATTAGGGGGGGGGGTAAAGTATAGTGGGTCTACATTCAAAATTTGTTTGGTACAATTATTCCGAATATTAGATAAATAGATAGATAAGTGTATTTTAAATCCAAAATATAAGGCCACTAACGTAGTAAAATAAGATAAATGAAAGGAAAAAATAACATAAACTTTTATCAGCGATCATAATGAAACACTTAAGTTAAACACTAAATTAGCCTAATAATAGTGATTAATAATGGTAACATCGGTCATTGAAAAAAAAACACTTAACAATTGGAAAAAAAAAAAAAATGAAAAATTAAATTTAATTTTTTCTGGGAGGTTTGTGATAATTTTATATTTTTATTTTTTTTTTTTTTTTTTAACAAAATTTACAAATACTTCGCTATTCTTCTGTAATTTTTTGGTTGCCATACCTAGAAGGAATTTTTTTGCGACGTCAAACTGTCCAAATATTTTACCCCACCCCCTATGAGCAAATATATGGCCCAAATTATATATTTACCATCTATTCTGTCACTTGTCTTTGTCTTGTCTCATGCTAAGATGAAAGAAACCAACGAAGAAACTGGGTTGCTCTCGAGTTTTACACAGCGTTAACTTGAGTGAGTGGCGCTAAATGCACAAGCACCAAAATTCCTTCCCCCTACGGAAATAAAAAAAAAACGCAAATAAAATTCTCAAATTTGGCAAGCCTTATTTTCCACGGGGGGGGGGGGTATTTTCCGTTTTTTTTTGCTGGGGGGTGTTTTCCGTGGGGGGGTATTTTCTGAGGGGGTATTTTTCGGGGGGTGGGTATTTTCCGCTGGGGATATTTTCCGGGAGATTATTTTTCAACGGGGGGGGGAAATCACCGAGGGGGTAAACACCGGCCACCGTTTCCTATATATCCTCTTAAAATAGTCATTTTACATATACATTCCAGTACTATAAATGATTTTCTCAAGTTTTCGCCTGAGGTTAGCTACAAGCGAATTTTTGTCCACTCTTCGATTTCTTATGCTCTAATACACGATCCTCTACCAGGGTGGTCAGGGCAAAGGCCCGATATAAGATAGCGCAGCCAGACACAAGAAAATACGGACTCGGTTTATTTTCGCTTTTTCTTTTTTATGTGTTCTGGTTTAGAAATTATGGTAAAATTACACAGTGCAAGTTGTTTTGATGCTATTGATATCAACCCTACAAGGAAACTAACGCCTGAGGCAGTGCCTTTTGACGTACATATTAAATAAGGCGACCAATCCTTTTATATTGTATACCTATAAAGTGATCAAACAGGTTTTGGAAGTATAATTGAGATTGTATAACGCAAGCAGACTGGTTTTTGAGACACTTTCATCATAGTGTGTTTTTTTGTTTTTTTTAACCAAAAACTAGAAATTGTCAACCTTTTCAAAGAGAGTGAGTAGAACCTGTCAAAGAGTTTGATAGCCTCTAGCTTAAAGGTATCTCATCGAGTTTTCTTAAGAATGCAATATGTGTAGAATTGATGCCATATGCCGTTGAATCATTTACCAAAAAATAACTCTATTTGCAAAAAAAGGGTTTAGAATTTGTGAATTGGACTCTATAAAAGATATTAATTAATGTTTGAATAATAGGAGTGTGACTGATTCTAATTCGTGATTGGATCGTTTGAAGATGGAGAAAAAGGGTTAAACTGATTAGCAGTTAAGGTAACCCTAAAGAGCATTTTGTGTCATAGCATATTTATTATTGATTTGGAACAATATCAACCTATGGAAATGATTAATGATGATTAAAAGTTCTTATTAATTGACCTAGCTTTAATTCTTTGATATGCTCTGTATAATATACAAGTGGCGTTTCAAGAGTGTTGTTAATTTCAAATAGAGTTTAAGGTTATAGTATATCACAAACATGATACTAACAGAAATGTAGATGGGAAGAAAAAATTTTAATAATGAATATCATTACTTCTTCTATGTGTTCTATATAATACAGAAGTAGCGCTTGGACAGTATTGTCAGTTTAAAATAGGGTCTAACGTTTTAGTATACTAAAAAGTTTATACTAAGAGAGATGTAGAGTGAAAGAAAATAATTTTAATAATAAAATTGAAAACAAACCTTACATTCATAATAAAGGGGCATTTAGTATATTATTTAATTTTCTTTTGTTTAAGAAAATGCACCATCTTGAACAAATTTATCCTTAAATAGTTAAAACTGTGCATAAATGCTTAAAATTTAGTTTTATTGCGAAGATAATAATGGGACATTTAGTGTTTTTTATAGTTTAATTGTTTTTTTTAAGAAAATGACCCACCTTTAACAAATATAGCCATAGCTATTTGAAAGTGTGCATAAATTCTTGATTTTTTGTCTTTTTACCAAGGTATTAAGCTAATAATTATTATTTTTTCTAATATGATTTTTTTCTTAAGAAAATGGCACATCTTTAACAAATATAGACGAAGATAGTTGAAACTGTGCATAAATTTTTGATTTTTGTCGTGTTACTTAGGTATTAAAGAAACATTTGGTATTTTTCCTAATGTTTAGTTTTTTTTAAGAAAATGACCAAATTTTAACGAATTAAGACTTATCTAGTTAAAAATGTGTATAAATTATTCAATTTAGTTGTGTTAAGCAGCTAATAAGATAAAATTTAGTATTTTTTCTAACTTAATGCGTTTTCTTAAGAATATGACCCATCTTTAAAACAATTAGTCTTATCTAGTTGAAACTCACCGTAAATTCTTCATTTTTTGTCGTGTTACTTTCGTAATAAAGGAACATTTAGTTTATTTTTTTTATTTATTTTGTTTAAGAAAATGCCCCATCTTTAAAATATTTAGCCATAAATAGAACCATTCATAAATTATAAATTTTTAGTAGTGTTAAATAGCTAATAAAGGAACATTTAGTATTTTCTTCTAATTTAGTGTGTTTTCTTAAGAAAATGACCCATCTTTAACAAACTTAGCCTTAGCTAGTTGAAACTGCGCATAAATTCTTCCTTTTTTGTCGTGTTACTTTCGTAATAAAGGAACATTTAGTATATTTTTTTTAATTTATTTTTGTTTAAGAAAATGCCTCATCTTTAACAAATTTAGCAATAGCTAGTTGAAACTGTGCATATATTATTTAATTTTATTGGTGTTAAATAGCTAATAAAGGACCATTTAGTATTTTTTTCTAATTTAGTGTGTTTTCTTAAGAAAATGACCAATCTTTAACAAACTTAGCCTTAGCTAGTTGAAGCTGCCCATAAATTTTTCATTTTTATCGTGTTACTTTCGTAACACAAAATATATTCTTGTGCATACCCATACCATTTTTTTCATGAAAGCAAACTATTTTTTTTAACTAATTTTTTTTGGACTTCGAAATTATTCAACTTTTTTTCACATCTCTAAATCATATAGGAAAAATAGAATGACCCTTTTGATTTTAATTTTTAAATATATTCTTGTGCCTACCCATACTCCAATTGATGAGGACTGAGGTTTCTAATTAGATATTTTTTTCGTGAAGTCAAAATTTTTTGTAACTTAATTTTTTTGGACCTCGAAATTATTCAACTTTTTTTTACATCTCTAAATCATATCAGAGAAATTAAATGACCACTTTGATTTAAATTTTTAAATATATTCTTGTGCATACCCATATTCCTATTGATGACGACTGATGATTCTAATTAAATATTTTTTTTCATAAGAAGCAAACTATTTTTTTTAACTTATTTTTTTTTTACTTCGAAATTATTAATATTTTTTTTACATCTCTAAGTCATATTTGAAAAATACAATGACCCTTTTGATTTAAATTTTAAAATATATTCTTATGCATACCCATACTCCTATTGATGTGGACTGGTGGTTCTAATTCAGTGTTTTTTTCATGAAAACAAACTACTTTTTTTTAACTAAATTTGTTTTGGACTTCGAAATTATTCAACTTTTTTTTTACATCTCTAAATCATATCAAACAGTTCGTGGTAACGAACTGTAAGTAAGGAGCGACCCGGCTCAATGGTAACCGAAACTCTAGAAAACGGGTTTTTGATACCAATAGATATATCAAAAGAATTAAATTTCAATGCTGATTTCAAATATATAACTTTCATCAAGTTTAATGCCACTCAGTAAGAATGCTACGCGCCATAGGATATTCGGCTAATTTTCAAAAAAAGAAGGAAAGACCATCTAAAAATTAGAGAAGACTAATTAAAATAATGCAGTCAGACTCAACGCACCAGGAGACCCTATTGTCGAGTTTTAAAGCTTCTATCTACAAAATTGTGGAATTTTACATTTTTTGCCAGAAGAAAGATCACGGATGCGTATTTATTTGTTTGTTTGTTTTTTTGTTTTTTTTCCCAGGGGTGATCGTATTGACCCAGTGGTCCTAGAATATCGTGGGAGGGCTCATTCGAACGGAAATTAAAAGTTATAGTTCCCTTTTTAAGTGACCAAAAAAATGGAGGGAAATAAGGCCCCCTCCCACGCTTTTTTGTCCCAAAGTCACCCGATCAAAATTTCGAGATAGCCATTTTGTTCAACATGGTCGAAAATATAATAAATATGTCTTTTAGGATGACTTAACCCCCCGAAGTACCCAGAGGGAGGGCTAAAAGTTATGAACTTTACCCAGTGTTAACATATAGTATTGGTTATTGGGAAGTACACAGAAGTTTTAAGGAGGTTTTTTTATGGTTGTGGGAGGTAAGGGTGGGTCGGAGGTTATGTTGGATGATCTGTTCATGAAGGAAGTTTTAATGGGGGAAGGGAAATTGCCATGAAGGGGGCGCCGGACTTGCCAGCAATATCTATTGGTTATTGGGAAGTATACAACCATTTTCAGGAAGGATTTTTTTCTGGAGGGGGGGGCTAGAGGAGGGGGTTACTCTGGAGAATATTTCCGTGAAGGATGTTTACTTGGGGGAGGGTACATTTCGATGAAGGGGGCGCCGGATTTCCAAGCATTATTTAAAAAACGATCAGAAATTAAATAAAAAAACAAGTTTTTTCAACTAAAATGTAAGAAGAAATATTAGAACTTAAAACGAACAGAAATTATAACGTATGTGAGGGGATTCTCCCCCAACTCAATACCTCGCTCTTTACGCTACAGTTTTTTTTAGTGCTTTCAAAAGAGCTATCTATTCTAATTAAACGGCCTTTGTGATTCAGGAGTTTGTGAATTAAATTTTGTTTAACTTTTAACGTAAAGGGCGTGGTATTGACTACGGTGAGAACCCCATCATATACGTAAGAACATATACGTAATAAAAAAAACAATAAAAAAACAAGCGATACGGCTCAATAGTAATCGAAACTTTTAAAAACGGAATTTTGATGTCAATAAATGTATCAAAAGAATGTGTTTATAATGCTGATTCTAAATATATAAATTTTATTAAGTTTAGTATTACTCATCAAAGGCTACGAGCCTGGGAAAATTTACTCGATTTTTTAAAGAGGGGGAAACATCCCCTACAAGTGAAAGAATTTTAATGAAAATCACACCGTCAGATTCAGCGTATCAGAAAACCCTATTACATAGGTTTCAATCTCACATCTGCAAAAATCTGCAACTTTGTATTTTTTGCCAGAAGAAAAATATACGAATATAGAAGTTAATTTGTAAAGACATCCATTTAGCAAAAGAAAAGTAAAATTTTTATGCAAATAAAAGCTGCATTAACTAAAAAACGATCAGAAATTAAATAAAAAAAACAAGTTTTTTAAACTGAAAGTAAGGAGCGACATTAAAACTTAAAACGAACAGAAATTATTCCGTATATGAAAGGGGCTGTCCCCTCCTCAACGCCTCGCTCTTTACGCTAAAGTTTGACTCTGTCTCACAACTTTATTTTTTAAAACAATAAAAAACTTTAGCGTAAAGAGCGAGGCGTTGAGGAGGGGACAGTCCCTTTCATATACGTATATTTATTACTAATAAAAACGTTCGTAAATAAAATTAAACAAGTTTCGAGAAAGCCATTTAACTAAATAAAAGTAAATTAATATGAAATTTTTTTTTAAATTATTCATGTACGGTGAGCCAAGATCAAAACCCGCATTTATTCAAAAACGTTCAAAAATTAAATAAAAAAAACAAGTTTTTTAAACTGAAAGTAAGGAGCGACATTAAAACTTAAAACGAACAGAAATTATTACGTATATGAAAGGGCCTGTCCTCTCCTCAACGCCTCGCTCTTTACGCTAAAGTTTGACTCTGTCTCACAACTTTATTTTTTAAAACAATAAAAAACTTTAGCGTAAAGAGCGAGGCGTTGAGGAGAGGACAGTCCCTTTCATATACGGAATAATTTCTGTTCGTTTTAAGTTTTAATGTCGCTCCTTACTTTCAGTTTAAAAAACTTGTTTTTTTTATATAATTAGAAAAATAGAATGACACTTTTGATATAAATTTTAAAATATATTCTTGTGCATACCCATACTCCTAATGATGAGGACTGATGATTCTAATTCAATATTTTTTTTCATAGATAAAAAAATATTTAAAAAAAAAATTTTTTTGGACTTGAAAATTATTCAACTTTTTTCTTTTTACTTCTCTAAATCATATCAGAAAAATAGAATGACACTCTTGATTAAATTTTTAAATATATTCTTGTGCATACACCTACTCCTAATGATGAGGACTGATGGTCCTAATTCAATATTTTTTAATAAAAAACAAACTATTTTTTTTTATTTAAACTTCGAAATTATTCAACTTTATTTATTTTTTTTTTTTTTTTGTACGTATCTTAAAATGAAAAAATATGCTTACGGCTCTAACAATTGTACTTTATGCTGGCTCAGAGACACGAATTTTGTTTTACACTGGTACTCTATGGCCGGTTATTGACACTACCTAGTCTATTGCTTGTATTAAATCAATATTTTTTACGCAGTCAATCGATAAACACCTAAGTCATATCTTTAAAATAGTGAAGATGGAGCATTTTAATAAAGTGTGTTCACATGAGAAGGTTATTGTAGCATTGAATGCCAACAAGGAGAAGTATTTAAATTATGAAACAAGAACAAATGGTAGCACTATTGGACATGTATGCTTGCATTGTCATGACAGTAAAGAATTAAATTTCTTTGGAGTACCAAAAAAATTCAACTCTTATATTGGTAGATATGCGAGATTGAGATCTCCAGAGATGATTGCACTCAAAGACAATGCCAACATAAAAATAATCGTTGATGATAGAGGACAACTCCTTGCTACTGTTGGAGGTAACGCATTACTTGCTGATACATCCTATCGTCTGCTGTCGGGTATTAGCATTCAACGGAAGATCAAAAAAAGAAAGGCCTACTCTTCTAATAATATCATAAACCATATCTTGTCTTCGTGCTGAAACTATTACCTGTGTAAAAATAATTTGATAATAGACAATGAAATTACCACAACAATTAAAAGGGCAATGGTAGAAAATATGACTATAGAATAGAAAGATTTTTTGAATATAAACAAAGTACCATCAAACTCTACTGTCATTAATCAGAGAGTTGTTGAAGCAAATAATAACAAAGACTGACATCATATTGAGCCTGTTAATGACACACCAGTATAGGTCGTGCGTGACTCAAAATAGAATAATTATTATTCTACAGATTACAAACTAAGAGGAGACAATACCTAAAATATCAAGAGAAAACCTGGTGAACTATTTTATGCAAAAAATTAAAAATGTCCAAAAGTTGATCATTGATGTTTATAATGCATCATAATATATTTTTGCATTAATATTCACCATAGCATTATTTTATTAAAAATATATTATGTATTATTTTGTTATGTGTTCATTATTTTTAGATCATGCTAGAATATCAAACGCTTAGAATGTCTATTAAAATATCGGAGATGTAAGAAAAGGAATTTGCATACATCTATTGTTAGACAAATGTTATAATATTGACAAAATCTAGGTATCAGAATGAATAAATTCCTTATCAACATCCGTTGTTGGTTATGTCATTATGAAAAAATTGTAAATAATTAAGTAAGTAACAAACTCTTCCTTGAATTCACGTCTTTGATGCAAAATACAGAAATTTAATTTAAGAAATTATGAAAAAAAATTGAACAAATTCTTTATTGACATTCATTATCGATTGAAGTCACATCCTGGACAGGTAATACAGCAATTTCACAAAATCTAAGCATAAAAGTGATTAAATTCTATATCAACATCCATTTCTCGGATACATAGGAAAAACTTGCCAAAATATAAGCATTAGAGAGAACAAGTTTGTTTTTTATCAACATCCTTTGTCAGATACATCGAATAAAATTGACAAAACATAAACATCAGAATGAATAAATGCTTTAATAACATCTTTTGTCTGATATATTGGATAAAATTTACAAAATCTAAGTTTCAGAGTGATTAAATTCTATATCAACATCCTTTTCTCGGATACATAGATTAAAATTGACAGAATCTAAGTGTTAGAGTGAATACTTTTTTTTTCAACATCCTTTACCAGTTACATCGGATAAAATTGACAAAATCTAAGCGTCCGAGTTAATAAATTCATTATCAACATCCTTTGTCGGATATGTCAATAAAATTGATAAAATCTAAGCATCAGAGTGATTAAATTCCATATCAACATCATTTTCTCGGATACATGTGATAAAATTGACAAAAACTAAGTGTCAGAGTGACACAATGTTTTATAAACATACTTTAAACTCATTATCAACATCATTTGTTAGATATATCGTATAGAATTGATAAAATATAAGCATTAGATTGATTAAAATACATATCAATATCCTTTTTTCGGGTACATGGGAAAAAATTGACAAAATCTAAGTATCAGAGTGACTAATTTATTTTTATCAATATCTTTTATCAGTTACAACAATTTTAATTAACAAAATCTAAATATCAGAGTGAATAAATGCTTTTTCAGCATCCTTTGTTGGATATGTTGAATAAAATTGACTAAATCTAAATATCAGAATGAATAAATGCTTTAACAACATCCTTTGTCGGATATGTTGGATAAAAATTGTTGGATAATATGTCAGATAATTGACAAAATCTAAGTTTCAGAGTGAAAAATTTTTTTTATCAACATCCTCTGTCAGATGCATCGGATAAAATTGACAAAATGTAAGTATCAGATTGAATAAATGTTTTATCAACATCATTGTCGAATATGTCGGATAAAATTGACAAAATCTAAGTACTAGAGTGAATAAATTCTATATTAACGTCTCTTTCTTGGATACATTGGTTAAAACTGACCAAATCTAAGTGTGAGAGTAAATGTTTTTTTTATCAACATCTTTTACCAGTTACGTCGGACAAAATTGACAAAATCTTAGCTTCAGAGATAATAAATTCATTATCAACTTCCGTTGTCTGATATATTAATAAAATTGATAAAATGGAAGCATCACATTTATTAAAGTCCATATCAACATCATTTTCTCGGATAAATGTGATAAAATTGACAAAAACTAAGGGTCAGGGTGAACCAATGAATTGTCAACATCCTTTAAATTCATTATCAACATCATATGTCAGCTAAATCGGATAAAGTTGATAAAATCTAACCATCAGAGTGATTAAATTCAATATCAACAACTCTTTCTCGGGTACATGTCATAAAATTGACAAAATTAATGCATTATATTGAATAATTTATTTTTTTATCAATATCTTTTATCAGTTACAACAATTATAATTAACAAAATCTAAATATCAGAGTGAATAAAAGCTTTTTCAGCATCCTTCGTTGGATATTTTGAATAAAATTGACAAAATATAAATATCAGAATGAATAAATGCTTTAACAACATCCTTTGTCGGATATGTTGGATAAAAATTTTTGGATAATATGTTGGATAATTGACAAAATCTAAGTGTCAGAGTGAATAAATTTTTTTATCAACATCCTCTGTCAGATGCATCGGATAAAATTGACAAAATCTAAGTATCAGATTGAATAAATGTTTTATCAACATCTTTGTCGAATATGTCGGATAAAATTGACAAAATCTCAGTACTAGAGTGAATAAATTCCATATCAACATCCCTTTCCTAGATAGGTGGGAAAAAATTGACAAAATTTAAGTATTAGAGTGAATAAATGCTTTATCAACATCCCTTAAATTCATTATCAACATCATTTGTGTGATAATTTAGATAAAATTGACAAACTCTAAGTATCAGAATTATTAAATTCTATATCAACATCCTTTGTCGTATGTGTCAGATAGTATTAACAGAATCTAAGTATCAGAGTTATTAAATTCTATATCAACATCCCTTTCTATGATACATGGGATGAAGTTGACAAAATCTAAGCATCAGAATTAATAAATTCGTTATCAACATTCTTTGTCAAATATGTCGGATAACACTGACAAAATGTAAGTATCAAAGTTATGAAGTTACGTATCAACATCCTTCTCTCTGATGTATGTGAGAAAATTGACAACATCTAAGTATCAGAGTGAATAAATGCCTTATCAACATCCATTAAATGTATTATCAACATCATTTATCAGACATATTGGATAAAGTTGACAAAATCTACGTATCAGATTGATTAAATTCTATATCAAAATCCTATTCTTGAATAAACGTGATTAACTTGACAAAATATAAGTATCAGAGTTTTTAAATTCTATATCAACATCTCTTTCTCAGATACATGGGATAAAATTGACAAAATATAAGCATCAGAGTGAATAAATGCTTTTTCAGTACCCCTTAAATGCATTATGAACATTTTTGGATCCCTTGGTCCCAATTTTGTCATATAAATGTCCCTCCCGGTGTCATTTCTTTTGGACCCTTCATTATTTTCCTTCTTAAACAATAAATATCAATTTTCTTCTTGTTTTATTTGACACCCTTTCGGATCTTTTTAATTGCACACGTGCTTAATTGACCACGGGGGAAAAAAGGGAAAAGTTTGAGAGAGTGGCCGGTATGGGAGAAGCTCTGGGGTTGGCTAGAAAGAGTTTGTACCACCCCTAGTAACCCCACTGCGTGCTGCAGCTCGCCTAAATACATTTTTTAGTTAGTTCCTTTTGCGCTCATCAGTTGGAAATATTGTATGCCTTTTTGTATGTGCTCTTTTTAACTTTTCAGTTTAGGGTGAGTCTATAGGAGCTAATTAGAAATTTTATCGGTAAAGTTTGGATTTAAATGTGGTCATAGACTATCTGATCGAGTTATTATAAAGGAATCGTTGGAGTCACCATGGAAATCCCACTAATTTGGGACCAAAGAGGTATCGTCCCCCTTCAATAAGGGGCATTGCAACTTTTTGCGCCATTTTTGTCTATAAAAGTGGTGACTCCACAAACAGAACCTACAATAAGTGGTGGCAGCGGTGCCCACACATCCAATAAGTGGTGGTAGCAAGTGAAGGTCCTATCAGTAAATCTGATAATTAAAAAAAGTCCATGCTTTCGAAGAGACAGTAAAATTTAGCCTACAAAAGTAGCCTATTGTAGTTACAGAGGCTATATATAAAAATCGTAAGGAGAAAATTTTTATCTGATTTGTGCTTACTCGGATAATAATAAGTAATAAAATTTAATAATCAAAAAATCACGCGAATAATTAACTTGTGAGACAAGGGAGGCTGCGCCCCCCGTAGGACCCACACCGATAATCGACAAATTAAAAGAAAATAATTTTTTACGAAAGAATAAAAACGAATATTGATAAAAGAATTTTTATTTGAACGAAAGACATTAAATAAAACGTAAAATAATGGCAAACAAACGAAGAATTTAGACAAGATCTCCCGCGGTGAAACGAAAATCGGATTCAGACACACAATTATATCCGACTCCCGCTGGAAATACTCCAAGAAAAACACTATCAGATAGAACCATATATCCCTCAACAGGTGAAATAGACATTTCCGGTACATGCAAATAGGATGTTTTCAAACCAAAATCAGTAATAGAGAGATCCCCGGTAAGAACCAAAGAAGAAGAGAAAGATCTAAAAAAAATGCAGAAAGAATTACTCGCAGATAGAGAGGACCGAACAAAAGAAACAGTGGTGATAATACGTGAGGAAAAATTATTACAAGAAAGAACGGGAATAATAAAGCAAACTCACCCTTCAAAGAAGGTACAAAAAGTAGAGGATTTGGGAGGAGAATAGAACATTATAAAACGAGTTGACTCAGAAAACTAGTTAAGAGAATACGAAAACAGTGAGATTTAGAGTAGGCCAAGTAGCAGAAGTAGCAGAAGCTCAATTTTGAGTAGGAGCTCATGAAGGATCACTCAAATAGATATTACAAAACAAATTTTAAATTTCATAGAGAAAGAAACAATAGACAGAGTACGAAAAGAGGAAGAAGATAGAGAGCAAAGAGAAAGAGATAGAGTAGCCAGAGGAAGAAATGAGGAAGAATATAGAGAAAACAGATAAAGAGATAGAATGGATAGATAAAAAAAGGAAGAGGCTGATAGGATAGCAAAAGAAAAAAGGAAGAGGCTGATAGAATAGACAGGGAAAAAAAGGAAGAGACAGAAAAAGAGAAAAGAAAATATATCATGGAAATTACCAAGAGCCTCAGAAATCGTCTACAATAGAAATAATGCTGGCATTAAATCTACAACAAATTAAATAAAATTAAGATTTACATTTTTAAATACACATTTTGGAAAAAACGGTTGAATTAAGCGGATTACCGAGAGAAAATTGGGTGACAAGAATACAACCCCTCCTTAACTACAAAGCAAAATTTTCACATAAAGCATTACCAATACTCAAGAGATTTTGAAATACTAAAACAAGCTATTTTTGAAAAATTTCAACTCCTCCCCGATCAATTTCAAAGAAGATTTAGAAGCAAAAGAAAACGAGACAACGAAACATATAAAGAATTCGGGTACAGATTGAAAGACATGTGTTTAAAATGACTAGAGTAGTAAAACTATAGAATGTATGAAGACCCGGAAGAGATGAAAGAAAAATTGACAGAAGTGGTAAATAAAACAGCAAAGGAACAATTTTTAGAAAATACCCACAGAGAATTGAAAATATATTTGAAAGAAAAGAACCCAAAAACAAGCGAAGAAATGGCGGAAATGGCGAATAGGTGGACCGAAATAAGAGAGGAATTTGAGGAGACAGATATATTTCAACATAGAGAGTATAACAAAAATAGGCACTATAACAAAGCGCAAGGGGTCCGAATTTGCTATAACTGTTGTACCACGGGGCATTATGATAGAAACTGCCCCAGTAAACATGATCATGAACAACATAAAACGACAGCCTGGGCCCTGACCCATAACAAGGAAAAACATTACAAATTTGCAGAGCTAAAAAAAATATATGGAAAGTTGAACGAGGACTTCGTCGAAATGGTAATTGATTCCTGCAGTGACCAAACCTATGATCGAATTGTCCTAATTAATAGAACGGAGATAGACCATAAAAATAAGATTACAACATTATGTTATTATGGAGACAAACACCCATGCCCGTCTTCTTGGATAAGAATAGAAAATGAAAATAAGGACGATACGGTCCAGAGAAAAGTGATAAAAGTAGGCTTAGTACCTACGCTAGCAGTAGATTTTTTAGTAGGAGGAGACTTTAGAGATATCGAAAATCTCCTATCGCTAGAAGCAACTTCTTTAACAGAGGACAAATTACAAAATTACATTACGACAGAAGAATATGCTACTTCAATGACAAGGCGGGGAGGTGGACCGGCCCATAAAACAAATTGGGGGCTGTGCCACCCTGTCGGAAAAACGAAATACTGGATACTCGGGTTTAAAATGTTGATAATCCACAAAAACGGGATGCAGAAGTAAAAAGACCAAAAAATATTGAAAAAAAGACGCGCGAAATTGATTTTTCAGGACAATTTACGAATAAGAGAACACTTGACAACACTTTTAATGAATATGGGAAGATAACACAAGGAGGCAAAAATGAAATGCTGATAGTACCAGATAATAAGGAGATGAAATTCATTGCACGCGCTTTTCCTCGGAAAGTTCAAAAAATTTTGGTAGAATGTAAAAAACTAAATGTTGGAGTTCAATTCCCATTTGATAGCGAAATATTTGTTTCGGCGGTAAGAATAAAGAAGACTAAAAGAGAAAAAAAAAAGATTTAACGGACCTACAATGAAGTTAGGCAGTTAAAGATAATGGACACTGGAGTCCAAATCAGTTTTAGAGATGATTTAGTATTTTGCAAGAATGACAAAATTGAGAAAATTAGAGATGAAAAGCAGAATGAAAAGAAAAGACAAAATTTGGAGATTCAGCCTGCAGTTGCTCAAAATAAAAAAATGTTGAATGAGCTCTGCTTTGAAAACATAGATTATAAGGGGAGAAAAGAAGTCAAAAACCCATGGGGATTAAAAGAAGATGGTTACAAAAGAGAGATGAATGACATACAACGGGTTGGGGGACAGTTGGAAAACATTGAAGGTCGAGTCAGACTGGAAAAATTTGAAAACAAATCTGAAATTAGTAATAGCAATTCAAAAAATATATCGATCCTTTTTGAGGGGGAGGACTCCTTTAGGGAAGATATCCTGCGGGACGTTGCAAAAGATAGCCATTCTCCCCAATGCACAGCTGGCGGACAAGTTGTAATCCTTTTACAGATATCTTGCCTTTCTGATCTTAAGTCCATCGGAGACACTCTCTCCCAGTCACTTAATACTTCACCAAAACCGTTGTCCGGCAATCCTATTCAGAGCTGTTATTCCTCATGGGAACTGACAATTATTTTCGGCAAATTGCACTCAGTGGGAGATGTATCTAAGTTTCATCTTCAATTAGCATCATCACTTATTTTTCAGTTGATTATCCTAGGAGAGGGAAACCAGAAGAAAGCGATTCATGGTTCGGTCATATTTTTACTTCATATTCCTAAACCCCTATCGTTTTCACTGGCCTGTGTATTTTCGGCCTTAGATTATTTGAAATTATGCCAAGGGGCACTTTACTTTTTTTTATCGATATTTGGTGTTGTTTCCACAGATGGAAATTAAGAGGCTAGTGAAGCCAATTTTTCACGATGGCTAGTGTCATCGAAAGCGCCATAAACTGATTCTCTGCTCCTCTGAAATGTAAATTCGTGAGAGTGATAAAATGTTTTATTTCTATTTGTGCTATGCACAATGAATTCATACGAATCGTGGGGACTTGGATTTTCAAAATTAACTGCGCATCTTAGATGATCTAGACCATGGTGGTCCTACAATGGAGATGTGGTAAGGACAACGGATCCAGAGCCAAGCAGAGGAAGCACAGGCATTGGTAGAAGAGAAGATACAAGTCTAATGATTTTGAGTTTAGTGTTATGATATTGTGTTTGAATTTCAAGCCAATCCAATGGGGATGTGGGCCATTTATCTTAGGGGGGAGGTGTTGGAACCCTTGGTCCCAGTTTTGTCAGATAAGTGTCCCTCCCAGATTCATTTCCTTGGGCCCCGTCATTATTTTTCTTCTTTAAATAATATATATTAATTTTCCTATTACTTTCTTTGACACCATTTTGGGTCCTTTTCACTGCGTATCTGCTTAATGGAACACGAGGGACAAAAGTACGTAGTTAGGGAGATTCGCCAGTATGGGAGGAGCTCTGGGGTCGGCTGGAAAGAGTTTGTACCACACCTAGTAAGCCCACCACATGCCGCGGCTAGCCAAAGTACATTTTTAGTGAGTTCCTTTTGTGCTTGTCAGTGGGAAATATAGTAAGCCTTTATGTAAATGTTCTTTTTAACGTTTCGGCTTAGGGCAAGTCTATAGGAGCTAATTAAAAATTTTATCGGTAAAGTTTGGCTTTAAATGTGGTCATACACTATCTGATCGAATTATTATAAGGGAATTGTTGGAGTCATCATGGAAGTCCCACTAATTTGGGGCCAAAGAGGTATCATCCCCCTCCAGTAGGTGGCATTGCAATTCTTTGCGCCATTTTTGCCTTTAAAAGTGGTGACTCTACACAAAGAACCTCCAATAAACATCACGTGTCAGATACATCAGATAAAATTGACAAAATCTATGTACCAGATAGAATAAATTTGTTTTCAAAGTTTTTATCGGATACATCAGACAACAGTCAAAAAATCCAAGTTCTATTCATTTTGACTGTCTTGCGATGTTACGTGGAATTTAGGTTCGACCGGTTATTGGTGGTAGCACACCCGCTCAGACACACAGTTTTAGTGAGAGAGACATTCAAAAAGTTGAGTAAATTTTGGTTCATTTAGAGTGGTAATGACTTTATCATGTGCACACAATTTCTTTGAATAATTCATTTTCACTTCTTTTTTTTAAATATGGTGTCGGTGTTTACCCCTGCATTGTGAAAAAATTATTGATTTAATGCGCTCAATAAACTAGATAGTCACAATAACCTACTTTGGAGTAACACTGGAACAGCACATCTTTAATATCGAAACAATTGGGTATGTTAGGTAAGCTTAAGGCCGCGTGCGTAAGACCACAAAATTTAACCTAACCTAACCTCGGGTTTTTCTATTTCAGAGGTGCGTTACCCGTGGTACTCCATGGTAGGTTAATGAGATTATCTAGTTTATTGCGCGTATTAAATCAATAATTTTTTCCCATTGGAGGGATAAACACCGATACCATATTTTTTTTTAAAAAAGAAGTGAAAATGAATTATTCGAAGAAAGTGTGTGCACATGATAAAGTCATTACCACTCTAAGTGAACCTAAATTAACTCAACTTTTTGAATATCTCTCTCACTATGACTTTGTGTCTGAGTGGGTTTGCTACCATCTATAGCCAGTCTGACCTAAATTCAACGTAACGACGGAAGAAGTCAAAATGAATAGAACTTGGATTTTATGACTGTTATCTGATGTATCCGATAAAAACTTTGAAAACGAAATTATTCTTTCTGGTTCTTAGATTTTGTCAATTTAATCCGATGTAAGTGACATGTGATCTTGATAAAGCATTTAAGAGGTATTGATGAAGCATTTATTCATTCTTATATTTAGATTTTGTCAAGTTTATTCCAAGAATACAAGAAATGGATGTTGATATAAAATTGAATAGCTCTTATACTTAAAGTTTGTCAACTTTATTCCAAGTATTTAAGAAAGGGATATTGATATAGAACTGAATCAATCTGATGATTATGTTTTCTCCGTTTTATCCGATATATCTGACCAATGATGTTTATAATGAATTTAAAGGATGTTGATAAGGCATTTATTCACTCTGAAACTTAGATTTTATCAATTTTATCCCATGTATCTAAGAAAGGGATGTTGATATAGAATTTAATAACTCTGATACTTAGATTATGTAAATTTAATCCGACATTTCCGACAAAGGATGTTGATAATGAATTTATTAATTCTGATTCTAAGATATTGTCAATTTTAACCCAAGTATCCACGAAAGTGATGTTGGTAACTAAATTAATCGTTACGATACTTACCTTTTATTAATTTTATATGAATCATCCGACAAAAAATGATTACATAAAATTTCATCAATCTGATAATTAGATTTTTTAATTTTTCTCTGATATAGCACAGAAATGATGCTGATAATGCATTTAAATGATGTTAATAAAACATTTATTCAATCTGATACTTAAATTTTTTCAATAATATCGAATCTATCCAAGAAAGGGATGTTAATATGGAATTTATTCACTCTGGTACTTGCGTTTGGTCAATTTTATCCGAAATATTTGACAATGATGATGATAAAGCATTTATTTAATCTGATACTTAAATTTTGTAAATTTTATCCGATGAATCTGACAGAGGATGTTAATAAAAAAATTTATTCACTCTAATACTTGGATTTTGTCAATTTTATCCAATATATCTGACAAAGGATGTTGATAAAACATTTATTCATTCTGATAGTTATATTTTTTCAATTTTATCCAAAATATCCGACACAGGATGTTGAAAAAGTTTTTATTCACTCTTCTATTTAGATTTTGTTAATTGTAATTGTTGTAACTAATAAAATATATTGTTAAAAATAAATTATTAACAATGATACTTGGATTTTGTCAATTTTATCCCATCCAACCGAGAAAGGAATGTAGATGTATAATTTAATCAATATGAAACTTATATTTTGTCAATCGCATACGATATATCTAACAAATGATGTTGATAATGCATTTAAAAAATGTTGATAAAGCATTTATTCACTCTTATACTTAGATTTGGTCAATTTTATCCCATATATCTGAGAAAATGATGTTGATATGAAATTCAATCCCTCTGATACTTAGATTTTATAAATTTTATCCGTCATATCTGACAAAGGATGTTGATAATTAATTTATTCTCACTGGCGCTTAGATTTTTTCAATTTTATCCAATTTAACTAGCAAGGGATGTTGATAAAAAAAAATATTCACTCTAACACTTATATTTTGTCAATTTTAATCTATGTATTCGAGAAAAGGTTGTTTATGTAAAAAATAATCATTCTGATGTTTAGATTTCGGATATTTTATCCAACAAATCTGGTAAAGGATGTTGTTAAATATTTATTCATTCTGATATTTAGATTTTGTCAATGTTATTCGATGTATCTGACAAAGGATGTTGATAAAAAAAATTGTTCACTCTAACTCTTTGATTTTGTCAGTTTTTTTCTATGTATCCGAGAAATGGATGTTGATATAGAAATTAATCACTCTTATGCTTAGATTTTGTGAAAATGCTGTATTGCCTGTCCAAGAAGTGACTTCAATCGGTAATGAATATCGATAAGGAATTAGTTCAATTTTTTTTTTCATAATTTAATTAATTGCATTTCTGCATTTTATATCAATGAGATGAATTCAAGAAATTTTCTTACTTACTTACTTACTCGCAATTTTTTCACAATGAAACATACATCAATAGAGGATGATACGAAAATTATTAAATCAGATACCTAGATTTTTTGAATTTTATCCTATGTGTCTGACAATAGATGCATGCAAATTCCTTTTCTTACATCTCCGATGTTATAATAGACATTCAAAACAATTGATATGATAGAAAATCCAAAAATAATGAGCACATAACAATGTAATACATAATATATTTTTAATGAAATAATGGTATGGAGAACATTAATACAAAAACATAATATAATGCAGTATAGACATCATTTATCAGGTTTTGTGCACTTTTAATATGTTGCATAAAATATTTCACCATGATTTCTCTTGGTATCGTAGCTATTGTCTTCACTTAGTTTGTAATAACTGGAATAACCATTATCCCATTTTGGGTCATATACAACTTTTACTGGCGTGTCATCAAAAGGCTTAATAAAAATTTAGTCTCTTGTATTATTTGGTTCATTAACCTTTTGATGAATGACATTAACGTTTGCTGTTGCTTTGTTTTACATCGATTCATCTTTCTATTCTATAGTCATATTTTCTGCCATTGCCCTTTCTATTTTTCTGGCAATTTAACTGTCTATATCTCATTGTTTTTGCACAGGTAACGGTTTCGGCACGTAGAAAATACAAGGTTTATAAAATTATTTGAAAATCTGGCCTTTCCTGCTTTGATCTTCCGTTGAATGCTAATACCCGAAATCTGACGATAGTATATATAAGTATCTGATGTGTTACCTGCAACATTTACAAGGCGTTGTCTTCTATCATTGACAAATAATTTTAAATTGGTTTTCTCTTTAAGCGCATTCATCTCAAGAGATCTCAATCTCACATATGCACCAAATTAATAGTTGAACTTTTTCGGTACTTCAAAGAAATTTAATTTCCTGGTGTCTTGACAACGCATGCACACATGTCCAATAGTGTACTACCATTTCTACTTGTTTCATAGTTTAAATAACCTTCCTTGTTAGCTTTCAATGCTATAGTAAAATTGTCGTGTGAGCAAACTTTATTAAAATGTTCCATCTTCACATTTTTCAAAGATATGACTTATGTGTTTACCTCTCCACTGCGTAAAAAATATTGATTTAGTACATGCAATAGACTAGGTAGCTTCGATAAATAGCCAAATACTACCATTGAGAAACCCAAATTGTGTATTTTAACAATCATAAATTAAAATTTTTAGAGAATTAATAATTTTTTTCAATTTTAAGGTCTTTACAAAAAAAAATAAAATAAAAAAATAAAGTTGAATAATTTAATAGTTTAAATAAAAAAAACAGTTTTTATTTTAATAAAAAACTTTGATTTATTACCATCAGTCCTCATAATTAGGACTATGGGTATTCACAATATTATATTTAAAAATTAAAATCAGACGTCTCATTCTATTTTTGTGATAGGGTTTGGAGATGTAAAAACAAAAATTGAAGGATTTTACAGTACAAAATTTTTTTTTTTAATATTTTGTTTTCTTATGATAAAACATTTTAATTAGAACCATAAGTCCTAATCTTTAGGGGTATGGGTATGCAAAAGAATATATTTTAAAATTTAAATCAAAAGTGTCATTCTATTTGTCCGATATGATTTAGAGACGTAAAAAAAAGTTGAATAATTTCTAAGTCCAAAAATAATCTAGTTAAAAAAATAGTTTGTTTTCATGAAAAAAATATTAAATTAGAACCGTCAGTCGTCATCAATAAGGAGTTTGGGTATGCACAGGAATATATTTAAAAATTTAAACCAAATGGGTCATTATATTTTCCAGATATTATTTAGATATTTAAAAAAAAAGTTTAATAATCTGAAAGTACAAAAAAATTTAGCTAAAAAAAATAGTTTTTTTCTTATGAAAAAAAAATATTACATTAAAATCTTCATTAGTCATCAGTAAGGAATAAGGGTATTCACAGGAATATTTTTCAAAATTTCAATAAACATGATAATTATATTTTTATTACTTTAATTGGATATGTAAAAAAAAAGTTTAATTGTTTATAAGTACAAAAAAATTTAGTTAAAAAAAAAAGTTTTATTTCAAACAAAATATTTTTATTTAGATTAATGAGTCCTAATCAATAGGAATATTGGTATTCACAATAATAATATGTAAAAATTCAAATAAAAAGGGTCATTGTATATATATGATATTACTTGGAGATGTAAAAAAAAGTTTAATAATTTCTAAGTCAAAAAAAACATATTTAAAAAAAATAGTTTTCTTTCATGAAAAAAATATTGAATTATAACCAACAGTCCTAATCAATAGGAGCATGTGTATGAACAAGAATATATTTTTTGTTACGAAAGTAACACGAAAAAAAATGAAGAATTTATGCGCAGTTTCAACTAGATAAAACTAAGTTTGTAAAATATTAGGCATTTTATTAAAAAGACACAATAAATTAGAAAAAAATACTTAATGGTCACTTATTAGCTGTTTAAAACCACTAAAGTTTATGTATATTTGTGCATGTTCAACTAGCTAAGGCTAATTTTGTTATACATGGGGTATTTTCATAAACAAAAGTAAATTTAAAAAATATACTAAGAGTTCCTTTGTTACGACGTTAACGCGACAAAAAAATGAAGAGTGTATGCACAGTTTTAACTAGCTAAGGCTAAAATTTTTAAATATGTGCAATTTTTTTAAGAAAACACATTAAATTAGAAAAAATATTGCATGTTCCTTTATTGGCATTTTAACAAAACTAAACTTAAAGAATTTATGAACAGTTTTAACTACCTATGGCTAAATTTGTGAAAGATGGGCCATTTTCTTTATATGATACTCAACATTATGGAAAAATACCAAATTTTCACTTATTACATAAGCAACGCGACAAAAAATGAAGAATTTATGAAGAGTTTCAACTAGCTATGGCTATGTTGGTAAAAGATGTGCCATTTTCTTAGGAAAGCACACAAATTAGAAAAAAAATACTAAATTTTCCTTTATCATCTGTGCAATACAAGTGAAATTGAAGAATTTAAGCACAGTTTTAACTAGCTAAGGTTAAATTTGTTAAAGAAGGGTCTTTTCTTAAGAAAACACTCAAAATTATGAAAAATAATAAATGTTCATATATTACCTATGTAACACGACAAAAAATGAAGAATTTACCTGCATTTTCAACTAGCTACGGCTAATTTTCTCAAATATGTGCCATTTTCTTAAGAAAACACACTAAACTAGAAAAAAATACTAAATGTTCCTTTATTAGCTGTTTAACACAACTAAATTGAAGAATTTATGCACAGTTTTAACTAGCTAAGGCTAAATTTGTTTAGCGCTAAATTTGTCTTCAGCGCTGCTACTTTGACCCTGGGTATTATTAACTATTTGCCTTCTAGGCCTAAATTCAGGAATATTATTAGGTGTTTGCCAAGTATTAATTAGTTCCCGCCTTTCTGAACATATGTCCCCCTATGTTCTGATTTCGTCTCATATCTTGTACATAGGGGCTTATTTTCGTAGTCTCTGCCAGAACTCTTATGCTTAGTGGTTTGGATTGCTACAATAATATAAATAAAATTTTATCTTAATTTGTTTATTTCATGTTTTTTTTTATATATTTTTGATCTATTCTTGTTGGCTCCCCAACTATCTTTCGTGAGTGGGGAAGGGTGTCCAAATTTTATTTAGTTATGATCTGATAATCCCTTAAGGTCGTGTAACTTGTCAGTAATTTCCGTAGACGGCGACCCTCGGCCTCAGTCGTACCATTTTGGTTCACAATTTGCCTCTTCAAAGTTCACCCTGTTTTGTACTCTTTCATATTTTAAAGTTTATTGGGCTCCTGTGTTATTTATTGAAATCCGGTCAAATATTTTCGTGACCTCGCGAATTTTTATCTTTCTTTCGACTAGTACTATATCGTGATCTATAAAATAAGGTTTTCGCGAGAATATTGGTCCTAATAACTTTTTTGTTAATCCTCGGGTAAAATTAAGTAGATGCACTTTCTGTAATGTATAGTCAGATCCGCCGTTCTCTGAGTGTTGAAACACAGATATAAAAAATGTGTCTGCATAGTCACTGAGCATAGTTGAGATCTTGACTCTCACTACCTCTGCTCTTGGCCTCTCGGAGATGATTGTCTATATTAATCTTATTTTAAAATCTTAAATTAGATTACTGAGGTCCGTGGTTTCTTTTTCCTTAAGTTTTTCAATACATTCATGAGTGCGTACTCTTAATATGGCCGGAACTCATTGCTCTTTTATCTTATATTCGTTCTAGTCTGTTAGTTCGACTAATATTTTTAATTTTCATACAAACTCATCTACATCTGAATTTCCATCATACTTTGGCATAATTTTAGCAACTTCAAGTAATGGTGATAGGGAAGTAATCTTTTCCTCTAGTAAAAACATTTTATTTCAACCTACTATTTTATCTATCCTTGTCGATCCAGTTTTTCTAGAGGCAACCTGGGTGTCTAAAGTTTTATAGGGTGTATTTGAGGGCGTTAGTCGTAGATGACTTAGGACTTATCTTAGTGGGGAGATAAACTCTGGCCCTCAGTTAAATCAACTTTTGGTAGCGAGCCCTAGGCAGACCTAATCAGGCATATCAGCGGGTGATGTTCGATGAGCTAAAAATAGATCCCGGAGATGTATTCTAAAATACAATTCTTTTATTCATTAACCATAATATATAATCTTATAAAAATTGTCTACCGGGACTGGCTGCACGAAGAGCCCACAATTCTCAAGAAAATAGAAATAAAGTATAAAAAAGATACTTCGACAATTACAGTGATAAGAGAAAGTCCAAGATATTTCAAATGATAAAATAAACGGTCAGGGTTTCAACCAGCAAGTCAAAAGATCTGACTTCCGTTTTAAACAGTGTTGTATATATGTGAAAAACCTATCACTGTCTTTCCACTACATTGACACAGTTAGCCAGGACATTAATTATTCAGCGAGGTCCCTTAAAACCCACGCAGTCCACGAGTTGTTTCCTGATCTTAAAAGTGATATTTTGAAAACTTTATATTTGCGTCATATATATTTTTACTAATTTAATAATTAACTAAATTAGAAAGCTTTAACACAGAACGTTAGGAGCGCAGCTTGGAATATTCATGAAAAAGTTTAATTTGAACAGAGAGAAGGGACTTGTTCAAGAATAATCTGAGTGAAAATAAATCATATGAAAATAAAAGGACTATAACGAAAGTTGAGAAAGCATTAAGGTATGAACTAAGGTGGTGTGAAGTAGATGCTATGTATGAAATTGACGAGGATGTGGAAGATACAGCTAAACTGAAAAATAGTAAAATATTGTACTGACATGTTAATACATTCAGAGGGAGTTCACAATCTAGACTTCGTCACAGTTAAAGAGAGGACTGGGGACTCAATTACTGATTAATGCAGCCCTACTGGGAGATGGGGTGCATATTTTAAGAATGGGCTAAGCCAGAATAGAGCCACTGGAAAAGATATAGTGAGAAACGAAGAAGTTGACATCTTTAATGTTAAGTACTGTTATTTTGGGGAGAAATAATTAGTGATAGTACTGAAAGGATTGAAAATAAAAGGTCCCAGATCGTGACACAGTGGTTTAGGAATTTGTCAAATATGGTGGCTATGCCGCTATAGATAAGTTCCTTAAGATCATGAATGTGGTTTATGAAAAGGGAAAGCACTTGATGGGATTTAGAAAAACCTAATTAAACCCTCTATCAGAAAGTTGATTAGAGGGAATGTGTTAATCATAGAAGTATTAGCTTGATCTAGCTTAACTAGAGGATGTATTAAAAAAATTTCACTCTTTGGCCAAATTGCTCTATATTGGCTAAATACGTTAGGATAAATTAGGATATATTAGTATAATAAAAACTGAAAGGGAGTAGTCTCTAATTAAACACTGGGAAATAGCAGGGCTAATCAAAGATAATTAAAAATAGCGGAGACGCAGGACGCAATAGCTATTTTTTGGCTTCCTCGGAGATATTATACCCATAATCTACGAGAAACTACTGAATTAACTGACCGTGAACCACTTGTTTTAATTGATAGCCTATGACTTGCTCACGCCGGCTGTTATAGAATTTTACCCGATAAGCTCTCACGCTTTTTCACTCCTTGCTCCTCTGTTGATTCTGTTTTGTATTATTACGATTTATTTAGTATGTTCGTTGACCTTCGTATTATATTTCCGTATTTAGTGAAACCTGGTTTTGTAGCTGTTCGTTCTCTGTATAGTTTGTTGGGGTTTTTATTTATAATTTTTTTCTTCTTTGTAGTGTTTTTCTTCTAACACTATTTATGATCTAGATTCAATTATAATCAAAATTTTACATTTTTTGTGTTTAATTAAAATACATTGAAAAAAAAAACGTGGCTACAGTTAGTGATAAATAAAGAGTTAAAGAGAAAGGGGCAGAACATACATTAGAACATAAGAAGTGTAGAACATAAGAATTAGAGTTGGCAAAACATGGGATTAGAAATAATAAAGCCTCAGGTGCTTATAGACCTATCTATTAGGAAGGTAATCAAAGTAAGCGCTGTAATTACTCGGGGACTAATCTAGTTTATGTAGGACGCAAATTACTTATTATAATGATGCATATGGGACTTAAGGGGCCGTAGATACAGTTTACAGAAGAAAGGTTTTGGGTTGGGGAGAGGTTGTATCTATCAAATTTTTATTCTTAGCTTATTAATGGAGAAGCTGTAAAGTCGGAAGACTGATGATATTTGATTTCCTAATTTTGAAACCAATAAGTACGGAATTTTTAAATCAGTAAAAGTGCTTTATTCTGCTGTTAAAGGCTAAAGCTCACTAAAGAAGATATTCATTAAAGCAAGAGAGTCGCCAAATTGAAGTGGTTTGTGCTAGGTAAGTTGATAAAATTGTCGTTGGTAATGGTAGGTAAGTATATTAGGTATATATTTCCCTTTAAATTAGCAATGTAACAGGGTTGGGTTGTATCAAAAAATTAATGGTTAATTGTGATTGCGCGTGTTTTAAAAAACAAAGATACACAGAAGATACAACAGAATAATATCTTACTGATAATTTTAGTATCCTTGAAAAATCAAAGTAATATTACTGATTCTTGTTAGTTTGATTAATCTTACAAAGACAAAGTTACTTAGACTGGTACAATATAAAGTTGAAAGAGTTAATGTTAGGTAAGAAAACAAATTAGTTGCTTTTACCTTAGCAGCATTATTAGTATAGATGGTGGATTCTGCGTAAACGAAAAAAACGACCTATGATTTTATTGAACACTCCCCCCTTCAAATAATTTACTACATCTTAAGGGTAGGAAGAGTATACTTTTTAAAGCTAAGCTAATCTTGTAGGGCAAGCAGGAGCCAAAACAACTTCCAGTGAATCTTCCACAACGTGGCTTTTGACTCTAATCCATCATTAATTAATGAGAAAGTTTCAGTCTGGGTAATGTTCGGTTCATATAGTCCATATACGCTCTAAACTTTTTTTTAGCAGTGCCTTCATTGACCCGCTCAAGAAAATTTTGACATATGTGCGAGCCAGCTGTCACTTTATATTTACAATAAATAACGTATTTTTGCAGTTGCATAAAGCCTCACAGTATGAAAAAAGAAGTGCAGCTTGATAAAAAGAAGAACAGCGTCATTGTAAGTAAGTAAGAAATGGTAGGTGGATGTTATTTATAAGAAAAGAAGAGAGTCAGTGACACTCAATGTAACACCAATCCATCTTGGTATAGTAGGATAAAAGGTAGTAGATATAGATCGAGACAACATGTTTTTATCATTCCTTGGATAACGGTCGAGGGAATAAGGGTTATCTCATATATAAAATTTCGATATACAATAATAATGACTATTATACAAAACAAAATATTTAATATTTAATTTTAGATTTATAGTAAGGACTAGGTAGAGGTTAACAATTTTGGTGTGAAAGTGTTCGCACTTGTGTCACTGCGAATCAACCTTAATCTAGGAAGGGTTTTTTTTTTTTCAGATAAACATTAGTAGCTGTTAGATTTGCCTGAATTTATAAGAAATATTTCAACACCTCTAATTTTCTGAGTGGATTATCTATCTGTTGAAAAAAACCGGTTTTTGGTTATATTCAATATCAGGCTGTGTAATTGAACTATTTGTACTATTTCCTTTGGATTGGATTATTTCATTCGGATAATTAGAAGGCGTTTATTGGAAAGTAGGGGGACTTAAAAAAGCCCCCTTGCGGGTAAGTCTTTGTTTTGCGACTTTACATTGAGATTTGATTACGCTTGGACCTACGATGGCTGAAAGTGAAAAAATTATTTTGAATCCGTTACTGAATTCTGTTACGAGAGCACTTACAGATGGAATAAAATTGGACTCTACCGTAAAAGCGTGTGTTGCTTTCTAAACACATGAAGATGTTATAAAGGCAAAGCGAAGCCTTCATACTGAGATGAATATTACGAATCTTTTTGTGACCTACTCTAAAGATGAAGACAATATCATTGAAATATGCGAACTTCTTGTAGTAGCTGCAAAAAATAGTGTCAGCATGCCACAATTTGTTCTCTTCAACCCCTTTTCGGTTCCGGTTATCGGAAATGTAGTAAATGCATTAGTTACTACCAAAGTAAATTAACTAGTTCGGAAACTTGATAACTTCTTAGCAACCCAGTCCGCTCCAGCCGTCAATATTTTCACAAGCAGTTATAGTGCACCTGAAACGTTCAAGCCCAAAGATCCTTCCTATTCTGTTGTCCTGAAACATCCCCCAAGGAACTCAATGGCCCAAATGACCGGAAAGCTTTCATACTGTTTCTGTGAAAATGCAAATTACATTAGCGAACTTCGCAAATCTGCAAACGAATGTAAGCTTGTGGTCAGGTCGAAAGCTGCAGCAGCGAAAATCGTTGAGAAAGCGAAACTTTTGTGTTACCATATTTGTTGTCACAGTACTAGAAAAAAGCAATTGAAATAATATTAACGGGAATGGGAAGTAATTACGGCCTTAGACCCAGTAAAAGAGTTAGGTAAACAAGGGCCTACAGTAATTTTGGGATAAAAGTTACTCTTAGTAAAACGCCAACTCTTTTTTTTCCTAAAGCGTGATCTGATAGACATTTTAAATTTATAAAAGGTTGGGATCGTAGGTCATGGGAATACTTTTGTAACAGGTATAATATCTATTTGTTTATGTTTCAACTATACAATTGGTTTAGTTACGACTACTATTACTAAAAAGTTACCGCAGCACCAAGCCGCTTGACGAAAACACTTCTATGCACGCTTCTCCATCCCAATCAATTCAAACCGTCCCTTTATGACTGTCCAATAAATTCCTATCTCCCTCAAGTGTTTCTTTTCGACATCCTCGCATTAAAATTTCAGACGACTTGCTTTTCGTTTAGCCCTAGACGGTTGGATAAGAAGGACAATCTTTGGCAATATGTCATCCTTCATCCATAGAACGCGCCCCAGCCGTCTCAACTTACCAGTCGCTGTAGCCCTAGAAAGTTTGATTGAACCACACTTTTCATAGAGCTTACTATTTGAAATACGGACAGTCAGTCGGGTACCCAAAACAATCCGTAGACAATTTCTCTGGAAATCATCTGTGAAAATTTGGACTTTCAGCGTTTGTAACATGGATTATAGACAAT
The DNA here is from genome assembly GCF_049724085.1 of Artemia sp. Qi Xiang Cuo. Classification (NCBI taxonomy): domain Eukaryota; kingdom Metazoa; phylum Arthropoda; class Branchiopoda; order Anostraca; family Artemiidae; genus Artemia; species Artemia sp. Qi Xiang Cuo. The sequence continues at coordinate 1,756,987 of NC_142812.1, forward strand.
TTTAAACAATTTGGGAAATTTGACCCTAAATGGCTTTTCGGTGACGGAGAAAAATGGTGCTGCTAAGGAATCAACTCCAGTCGAAACATCCTTATTACCATTGTAACGAGCACAAGGGAACTTCGGAAAAACAGGTGTAAGACGCACGATCAGGAAGGTGAACCTGGTTTTCAGTTGAGAGAGGGAATGATTACTATTCATTGCTTAATAATTTTTACATTGAAGAGCTCTCAAACCTGAGTCACATTGAGCATGGACGCTCACAGGAAATTTTTTGTGGGGGGGGGGAGGGGGCAGAAAAAAGAATAGCAGGGGTGGTTTGGGGCATGGGGAAACATATTAGGAAATATTTTCTCAGAAATAAGTCTTTTAGCATGTATACAGACAAAATCAAATAAAAAGACGAACTAATTTGACATGTAAAATTAAACTAAACTCAGCAAAGTTTTGAACGGTAAGGATTTAATCCATAACATGTTTAATTACTATGCATTATTATGTGTTCATTATCCATTACGCCCCAAACATGGAGTAAATGAAAATCACAATTAAACTTAAATTTTGGAAAAATTTATTATGTCCTGACTAATAAATAAAGACTTGTCCTTATGCAATTTCTTAAACATTTGAATAGGCTAGAGAAGGAGTAGATATAGAAACTTGAAAACGGCTACCAAGGGGATATTTTCAGCTCTAATTTTATTCCCAGAAGCTTCATTTACCTGTCCTAGATCAATAGCTTTCAAACATCTCAATAACCCCTGTAGTGGGGTTTCTCTCGTACGAGAGTTAATGTCTTCACTTTGTTTATTATTTTTCAAATCTGTTTAATTGAATACTTATTTTACATCTTCTATAGCAATTATATGCATTTAAATTTTTTTCAAACAATATATGAAAATAGTAATAAGACCACGCTATCGTGTAATATTCGGTTAAATTTTTTTTAAAATTTATTATCAAAAAATGTTTCTATCGTTATAATTGTTGTTTAAAACAAGCTATGGCTATGTAAGTAAGTAAGTAATTCACTATTGAACTTTTACAGTCGTTATTGTTAGTGCTGATCTCCACTCCATGGCCCTTCAGCCAGTAAGTGTGATTGGGGGAAGGGGATTCGGAGCTAGCCATCCTTTTCTGGGGCACACCCTTCCTGCTTACTTTCCCCAAATTTCTCCTGGCACCTATTTGAGCTCGGTCGACTCTGGCTGAGTTTACAGAGATACACCACTGACCCCGTCCCACAACCGAATAACCGGTGACCAGGAAACGAACCCCCTTCTCTTCGGACAAAGGATTCCGACTCTATGCCTGTGGCTTTTTTGATTTTATGCGCGTCCTCTGCTCGCCAGAAAATACCCTCTGGTTTTTTTCTAAAAGTCTGTATAAACAATTTTAGCAGAGTTTACAAAAAACTTATACGTTTGCGATATTTGTTTCCATTATTATCAGAAGCCAACTGTTTAGGGTGTTGGTTCATTGGGACATTTCAATAACCCGTCTTTGGTTAACAGGCTTATATATTCACAGTATCTTGAATTATGAGAAAATCTTTTTCTTCAAAACACCCCACCCCCCCCCCAAAAAGTTTTTTTTTCAATATATAATAGGGTAAAATATATGGGGGGGGGGCAGTCTCATCCCATCTTTTTATCATTGATGCATGGATATGGCTTTTAGAAACATAAACTGACACATTTTGCAGTGTATCTTCTTTTATTTTTGCAGGGTATCTTCTTTTATTAGCCTATTTACTCACTAACAACCAGTGGCGTGGCTAGAGGGGTAAAGAAGACAGTTTTCTTGGGCAAAGTCAGAGGCCTGATTCATTCACGAACATTTAGGGGGTAAGACAAAACGTAATTTGAAACATCTAGGTTGGGGGGGGGGTCAAATGTTCGTCTTTTTCCGTTCTTCTTCAATAGAAGCATAAAAAAGACTTTGGAAAGTACCTTCTAAAAAGACACTTCAAAATCTAAAGAGGGGAATATAGGGGGGGGGGGAGATTCCACCCGTAATATATATTTTGCATCTTTTTATTCCGGTGAGGATACTATTTCTTTTGCAATGCCTAGTTAATAAATCTATCTTGAAGTTTTGTTTTTCTTTTTGGTCGTAACTTATTACACATCGTAATGTAACATCGCAAGTAGCATTGTAATGTAACGCAAAAACCCTTGTTCCCTGCTTTTCACAGACTTTGCCCGAGATATCTCTCCCAAGGATCCCAGGTTCGACGCCACTGACCGTTTGTAAGAACTAGCATACTTTAAGGACATGCAGTCTTCACAGACCAATTAAGTCAATTTTGTTACAAAAAATTCCATATTTAGTCATCACTAATAATTAGGGGAGACGAATGACTCCTCCCCAGATATAGGAAGTGGGGGCTTTGGCAACTAACCCGAAAATTATCAAGAATTATCAAGAATTTCTATGTTACAATTCGTCCTAAACTTTGACCGTTATTTTAATAAGAAAGTAAAAACTGCAACGTCAAGAGCGGGGTATTGAGGAGGGGGAAACCCCCTCACATACCTAATAATTTCGTTCGTTTTTTACTTTCACTTTATACTTTTACCTTACTTTTTACTTTTTATTTTTACGTTTTTACTTTTACTTGAAAGAACGTGCTTTCGGTCCTTACAGACTTTTTATTATGAAATCAGAATGAAATTTGGTTTTTGAATTTTATTGTTTATTTATTGTGATAATTACAGAACATATTGAAAATTTAAAGTGATAAGTGTGGAAAACCATTTTGAAACCAAGATGAGCACACAATTGCACAAAACCTTCATTCAACTGGAGGTCTCATGGACTCTAAGATCAATCCCAGCCCCTCAAAACGCTTGAAACTTTCAAGGAATGTTGAGGGGATGTTGAAGAAAAATCGGAGGTCAACCATCCCCCCTCTACTTGCCCTGTTTAGGTGATCCTTCTCCTCTACAATGATCAAATTTTTTAGTTTTACTTTTCTTTAAACTAGTCAAGAGATCTAATTGCTATGTCTCCTTGCAATCTTGGAGGAATAGCAATTACATCTTCTACAATGTATACTACATCATTTGACACTTTCTATATCAAGGTACCCAAAAGGTACCCATATACCCGAAGAGGTATATATGCAATATTTTACGAATGGCTATAGGAATTCACTTTGTACTTTCAGGACCGCTATTACTGCTACTACTGTAGTTGTGATTACAAATACTTACGACTGTGACTATGAATACTTGAAACTGGTTTGAAACTGTGTTTAAAAAAATACAAATGATGTAACGAAACCCTGAGTGGAACGGACAATGTAGCCATAATTCTGAAGTTTTGTTCGTTTTAAGTTTGACTCGTTTTAAAATTAATGTTTTTTATTTATATTAGTACCTATATTTATGATTGCTGTGATTGTTAATTAAATTTCGGTTTGTTCTAGGTTTCATTTACTCTTTAATATTAATTTTTGGTCGTTTTGAGTTTTAATTATTGCATAAATTGTTTTTAATGGTCTTAAGTTTACTATGGCTTTTAACTTTTCTTTGAAAAGCTTGTTTTTGAAATTTTTTGTTAATCAATAAGAAAAACAATCAAAATGATTTTGGTAATTGTAGAAGCTTTAACTTTTCTGTAGGAAGCAACCTACAATGTATGATGATATTTATTATTTACTTTGAGATTATTTAATTTGGGATTCTCCAGATAAAGTACTAGGAGTCGAGCGGTTTGTTTTTAGATTGGGTAGGGGACGTATCGGATCAAATTTTGACTTTTCGATAAATAGTTTAGATGCGCAAGTCAACCTCAATAGTTAGCCAAATAGTTAAGAGACCCTTCATCACTCAGTTTTATAAATTCTGAAGAAGTGTTTGATTCAACTGAAAGTTTTAGCTAAGGTCCTCTGGTTCAGAATTGTAAAAATAGATTTGAAAATTATTGCCAAGAAGACTAAGTCGCCTTGACTGAGAGGTTCACTTAGCTAAGTAGTATATTATTAGTGAAGATGGCAGATGATGCGAAACCGCTAAAAGTAGAATAGCCATGACCCTGGACGATTTTTTACTATTTGATTTTTTACTATTTGATTTTTTTTTAGAATTAGAGGATAAGTCATTCAAACTAAGATTCGAATAATAAAAGCTATGACAGGGATGACTGTGGACAAGTTTGGTTCTGAAGCTTGTCCGCTCCGAAAGACGGAGAAGGATTTGTTAGATGTTTTCCAGAGGAATTGTTTTATGGGTTTTCTGGTGTACCTGTCTTAATAACAGCATTTCAAGCAGTAAAGCATATGAAAACGTGATTCTATCCTGCTAAAAAGATTGATCCTGCTATACAGATTAATCAAGTGAACAACTTTGCTTACCTTGGTTGCATAATTACTATTGATGGTGGATTCTGTGAAAACAAAACAAACGAAATATGTTTTATTAACACATCGAATTACAAATAATGTAGCAACTGAAGTTAGGTTGCAACTGAAATTAGATAGTTTACGTCTAATAAAACTAAACTTTAGTGGAGTCTTCGCTTCCTGGAAATGTCCATTTTTGTATTTGAATGTACTAGTAAGCTGCGACAGTATAATTGATATAAAATATGTACTATTTTAGTTGCAAAAAGCATCATCGCAATGTGAAGAAGTGCAACTTCAAAAAAAGAAGAACAGCATCTTGAGAAGGAAGTCGGAAATGGCTGTCGGATGTTATTTAGGAGAAAAGAAGACACTTAGCGACACCCAATCTAATACCAATCCTTTATTGCGAAGTAGGATAAAAGGTAGTAGACTTAGATCGGGAAAACAAATTTGTGTTATTTTTTGGATACTGGTTGAGGGATATCAGGTGTCTTAGATATCAATAGGGGGATGATCTTTTTTGGAAACTTGATTGAAGGATAAAACTGATTTTGAATATGCTCGGATGGCAGTTTTTATTTTCATTTTACCATATTATTATGGGCAGCAGCTTGTTTCGTTCTTTGCTATTTTCTCTCAAAAGAGGTTTCTCTTTTTGAATTTTGACAAGGCATTGGGGAGAGGCTACCAATTTCGGTGTGAAAGTTTACGCACTTACGACTCTAGGAATCAACCTCAATCTTTTTTTTTTTAGAATGAATATAAGTAGCGGATAAATTGGTCTGAAGCTGCCAGGTGTTTGTGCCTTTTGAAATATTAAAATTTCAACAATGATTTTTTTTTAAAGTTTTCAAACAGTTAAGCCTTTTATCTTCGTTTCTTTAGCCCTCTCCTCGAAATAAATTGCTGCTAAGTCAAAACAACTACATCTGCTAAAGCTGAATTTTGATTGGGTATCTTAAGCAAATACCCAATTTTTTTATATATGGTTCAGTCGTACTGTATGCCCTTTGTGTACATTTATTAATCCGTGATACATCCCTATTTTTATTTTCATGTATATCCTTTGACTTCGTCACATTTAAGGGAAGATCGTCTATGCCCTCAGTGTATATATGTAAGGCCTTAGTGCTCTTTTTAACATATGAGCATATTTGGATGATTTGAAGAAAAACTGCCAGCCATAACGCAGAAAGATTTTGTGCTCTAATTTAAACCAAAATGAGGCTGAAAATTTCAATCAGTATGGTTCAGTCAGAATAATAATTCTCCAATAGATAATAGTGAAGATAATATAATTTTTATCTGGGTTGTGAGGTGAGCTGATTCCATTTTGTGGAATTCTGTGATATGGCTATTACCTGAATGGATGCTGAATTGATCTGCTCCATGGCTCGATTTCCAGTCCTGACTGCGTCCAAAAGTATGCTAAGTTCAAGCTGCTCCAAATCTTTCTAGAATCTCAGGTTTTTAAGAGAAAGATAAATCTCAGATTTCAAGTGTGAAATTGTGAGACATTTACTAATTTTTATTTTAAAAATGTCAAAAATGTCAGGAAGAGTCTGTGACATTGCGATGGTAAATGACAAATTAAAACTGAAATGAAAGATTGGCCTTGTCTTTTTTTGGCCAATGTCTTCATTCTATTACAATCCGTTTTTCCTGGATATTTATTTTAATTTCGGTTTGGTTTGAGTTTCATATTTTTATTGACGATAATTTATGGTAGTTGTGTGCCTGAGAAATTGTTTCCTTCATTTTTTGTCGAAATATGATGTTAACATTAATTTCTGTTCGTTTTAATTGAGTCATTTCCACTTGTTAAGTAATCAATGTTAAGTAAGCAATAAATATTTTAAATATTTTGATGTTTTTTTCTAAATGAATATGGATTTCAAGTTACTTTTTATATGTTGACCAAAATTTTCAGCAATATTTTGCAAAATACGACCTTTTGAACATTTGGATGCACAGCATATTTGTATTTAGTTTCAAACCTCAACTTTCCATGAAGAATAGAACTTGAAACCTCATTCTCTTCAGAACACTTTGTACTTATGCCACTTATAACCTTTTGCTTAATTTCAATAATAAGAGTTAAAGTACGAGTAGTAGCCCTGGAAGTCTAAACTTAATATCCTCAGTTACTCTGAAGATATTGCTGAGATGTCTGATCGACTGTATAGAATGTCTTGGTTTAATTTTAAAGCAAAATATATTTATTTTTTAGTATTTCAACTTTATATTTTATTCTAATATATCCTGTCTGGATATCTTGTCAACCTGGATTCATTGAAGCTATTTTGATTTGGTTCAAAAGTATACGTAGTAATAGCAGCAGTAGTATTAGAAGTAGTAGAAAAAGCGGTAGTAAATTGAAAGCCCTTGTAGCAGGGCCCACCTTTGTGTGCGCACGTCTAGTGTGTTACAAACCATCTCCCTTGAATTCAGACGCTTCGAACTGGTCTATAGGAGTTTCAGAAACTCATATCCAAGAGTTACGAAACTTAAAGTTAGGTGATATAGAATTAATTTTTTTCTTGCAGGAGAAGTGGGGTAAATGACAGGGAGTAGGGCTTAAAATGAATAAGGAAGCTGCTGTCTTGTTTAGGCTGGGAGTGTATTAACAATAGAATGCTAATTGCTCATTTTACGACTAAAAAGTGCCGAGTATCAGTCATAGTAATATATGTCCTTGTATACTGACGGAGTTATTATTAATGACTATATAAATTTTATTTAGTTACAGGAATAAATAGACAGTGTCTCAGTTAATTTTATTTTATTTTATCAGTAGATTTAAACGCCCAGGTTGGTAGAAATAGGGGTAGATGACATCCTAGTCTAGGTAAATTTAATGTAGGCCGCCGTGCAAAAAGGTAGAAAAATTGCATGCTGTAATAATGTTTATTTTGTCAGTGTTTGTTCAGTTTAAGGGTACATGGTTTTAAACAAGAGTGATCCTAACGAATTAAAGTAAATATGATAATTTTAAAAAGATTTGTAAATTGCTTTTTTAATTTGTTTATGAGGAATCAATGCCTCTGGATTTTATAACTTCAAAAAAAGAGGAATTATAATCAAACAGTGAGTTTTTGACGGTGCTTGTTAATTAAACGAAACACACTCAAGAATTATGCTTAAGTTAAATCTCGCAAAGCCTGTTTCACAGCATACAAAGACAAGTGAAGGGTGATAGAATGCATTGGACTTATAAAATTTTGCTAAATATTTGCGCGTTGGGGGTTGGGGGCACCATGCAAAAGTGGGGTAGCATAGAAGCAATGCTCCTTGGCAGTTTTCATGGCCTAGTAAAATTCGTTGACGGATTTTGTCTGAAAATACCAGTACTTTGTCTATCCCCGAATCATTGGGAATTTCTCCAAAAAAATCTGTCTTCTCGAAAAAATCGGTTCCCCAAAAAACCCTTTCGTCCAGGGTTGCCACCCCTAGTGATTTGTCACTAGTGACGAACCACCCCTAGTGACTATCACTTTTACATAACTCAACATAATTTTTTCACTACTTTCCGAAGTTTTTGTCTCAATTATTTATTGCATATGAAAAAATAGAAATAGATTATTGAATTACTGACTAGGGGGGGGTAAGGTACGGGGGTCGCCACTTATTGGTGCAAAAATGGCGTAAAAAGGTTGCTATGCCACTTATTCGAGGGGGACAACCCCTTGTCGGCCCAAATGTTAGTGGGATTTCCGCTCTTACCCCAACGGTTCCGTATCTATCGGGTATGTCAGTGCCCGATTTACAGTATACCCTGTCCCAGGGTCTGATAACGCGATCGAGTGGTGAAATGGCCACTTTCTAAAGCAAAGTGGACCCACCTTGGGTTACCACTGAAAAACTACTTGGAGGTAACAACCCCCCTGTCAATATAATAATGACGGTATCTCTTAACTCTATTCCTACCCTGTCTGGGTTATGGAAACTAGTACACAGTTTGTAGAAAATACCTTACTTGTATTATTCCAAACGGTCACAATAATAACACAAAAATATGTTTCCCCGAACGGGGTCTAAACACAGACAAAATCAAAAATAAAATTCTGTACACAACAGTTCATAGGGGTGGACCTTCGCTTGGCCCAGCCAATCATCTCAATCCCCATTCATAACCAATTCTACCTTCCCAGCCCTATTATTCAATGACTCAAACCAGGAAGTACAAAAATAGAATTTACTTCAAAGCTTACTTATTGCAACACTACTATAGCTTAGCAATGAGACTTTTAAATTGTCATCGCAAATTATACTATAGGCAAATTTAAACAAATGTAGTTAAAACGAAAACAGGTCATTTATCTGAAAGAAAAAGAAACAGGGGTGGAACCCCAACACCTCCCCCCGTAAGATAGATGACTGCCTACGCGCTACCTTGGTCCACCCTTACAAACATAAACACATAACTTCAACTTTACAAAATCCATTTGCCTTCTCTCTTTCACCGCTTGGCTCTGGATCGGTCGTCCTCGACACGTCTCTACTGTATAGCATCGTATAGTATCCGCCGTAAATTTTGCAAGTTGAAGTCTTCAAGATTCATAGGTAATGATTGTGCGCAGCACACTTCAAAACAACAAATTTTCTCGCTCTCACGAATTTACATTTGAGAGTAGCAGAGAATCAGTTCTAGCACCTGTGATGATGTCAGCCATCGTGAAAAATTGGCTGCACTAGCCTCTTAATTTCCATATGTGAAAACAACCCCACATCTCCATCAAAAAGTAAATTGCCCCTTGGCACAATTTCAAATAATCTAAGGCCGAAAATACAAAGGCCTGTGAAAACGATAAGGGTACTGGAAATGAAGTAAAATTTTTCGCGAACCATTAATCGCCTTTTTTCTGGGTTCCCTCCCCTGGGAAAATTAAATGCAGAATATGCGTTGCTGCTAATTGAAGATGAAACTTAGATACATCTCTCACTGAATACAATTTGCCGGAAATAATTTTCGGTTCCCATGAAGAATAACACTTATGATTAGGGTTACTGAACAAAGGTTTGGGTGAAGTATGAAGTGACTGGGAGAGAGTATCCCCCATGGACTCCAGATCAGAGAGGCAAAATCCCGGTAAAGGGATCACAACTTGTCCGCCAGTTGTGCATTGAGGGAAAGGGCTATCTTTGGCGACTTCCCGCAGGGTATCTTCCCCAAGAGATTCCTCCCCCTCATAAAGAAACAAACCCTCTTTTGTGTTGATAAGACTAATATCAGATTCCTTCCCAAATCTTTCCAACCCGACTCGAAATTCCATATCTCCCCACTTTCCCCCAACCCGTTGTAGGTCATTCATCTTTATTTTGTAACCATCTTCTTTTGTTCCCCATGGGTCTTTGACCTCTTTTTCCCCCTTATTATCTATGTTTTCAAGGCACAGCCCATCATACATTTTATTTTTCTCCCTATTATTTATGTTTTCAAGGCACAGCCCATCCTACATTTTTTTTTCGCCACTGCAGGCTGAATCTCCAAATGTTGTCTCTTTTCTACACTTTTCTTTTCATCTCTACTTTTCTCAATTCTATCTTTCGTGCAAAATAATAAATCATCGTTAAATCTGATTTGGACTCCAGTGTCCACCATCTTTGACTGCATTACTTTATTGTAGCTCCGTTTAATAGCTCTTTTCTCTCTTCTACTTCTCTTTACTTTTACCGTAGAAAAAAATATTTCGTTATCAAATGGGAATTGAACTCCGACATTTGGTTTTTCATATTCTACTAAAATTTCTCGGACTTTTCGAGGAAAAGCATGTAAAATAAATTTTGTCTGATTATTCTCTGGTACAATAAGTGGGTAATTTTGGCCTGTACTTGTTAGCGTCTCATATTCATTAAAAGTGTTCTCAAGTTTTCCGTTTTCTGGAAATTTTCCAGAAAAATCATTCTCGCGCGTCTTATTTTCAATATTTTGTGGTCTTTTTTTGGTCTTTTTACGCATCCCATTTTTGTGGATTATCAATATTTTGAACACGCGTATTAAGTATTTCATTTTTCTGATAGGGTGGTGTAGCCTCCCCATTTGTTTTATGGGCCGGTCCACCTCCCCCCGCAGTTAAAGGAGTATTATATTTTTCCGTTGTAGTGTAATTTTGTAGTTTTTCCACTGTTAAAGAAGTCACTTTTAACGATAGGAGATTTCCGATATCTCCAAAGTCTCCTCCTACTAAAACATCCACTGCTAGCGTAGGTACTAAGCCTAATTTTATCGTTTTTCTCTGGACCGTACCGTCCTTCCTTGAAATTTCTATTCTTACCCAACCAGACGGGCATGGGTGTTTGTCTCCATAATAACATAATGTTGTAATCTTATTTTTATGGTCTATCTCCGTTCTATTAATTAAGCTAGTTCACACACGGGTTTGGTCACTGCAGGAATCAATTGCCATTTCGACTAATTCCCCGTTCAATTTTCCGTATATTTTATGCGACTCTGCAAATGCGTAATTTTTTTCCTTATTATGGGTCATGGCCCATGCTGTCGTTTTATGTGGTTTTTGGTCATGTTTACTGGAGCAGTTTCTTTCAAAATGCCCCGTGGTACCACAGTTATAGCAAGTTAGTTCTCCATGCGCTGTGTTATAGTGCCTATTTTTGTTATACTCTCTATATTGAAATATGTCTGTCTCCTCAACTTCCTCTCTTATTTCGGTCCACCTATTTGCCATTTCCGCCATTTCTTCGCTTGTTTTTGGGTTCTTTTCTTTGAAATATATTCGCAATTCTCTGTGGGTGTTTTCTAAAAATTGTTCCATTACTGTTTTATCTATTATTTCGTTTATCTTTTCTTTTATTTCTTCAGGGTCTTCTAAAATTCTATAGTTTTCTAACTCTAGCCATTTTAAACACATATCTTTCAATTTGTACCCGAATTCTTTATATGTTTCGTTGTCTCGTTTTCTTTCGCTTCTAAATCTCCTTTGAAAGTGCTCGGGGGAGAGTTGAAACTTTTCAAAAATGGCTTGTTTTAGTCTTTCAAAATCTTTTGAGTAGTCCATTGGTAATGCTTTATATGCAAGTTGTGCTTTGTAGTTAAGGAGGGGCTGTATTCTTGTCACCCAATTTTCTTTCGGCAATCCGCTTAATTCCGCCGTTTTTTCAAAATTGTATATGTATAAATGTACATCTTCATTTTCTTTAATTGGTTGCAGGTTTATTGCCTGCATTACCTCTATTGTAGACAATTTCTGAGGCTCTTGGGAATTTCTCCCTGCAATCATTTCCATTATGTATTTTCTTTCCTCTCTGTCTGCCTCCTCCTTTTTATCTGGCTATCCTATCAGCCTCTTCCTTTTTTCTCTAGCTATCCTATCAGCCTCTTCCTTTCGTTTTCTTTCTTGTCTATCTTTCTCTCTTTCTTTCTCCATGAAATTTAATAGTTGTTGTGTCATATCTATTTGGGTATTTTTTCGTGAGCTCCTTCTGGAAATTGAACTTCTACTACTCCTGCTACTTGGCTTACTCTGAATCTCACTGTCTTTATATTCTCTTAATTCGTTTTCTGAGTCTGTTCGTTTTATAACATTTTCTTCTCCCCGCAACTCCCCTACTTTTTGTACCTTCTCTGAAGGGTGAGTTTGTTTTGTTTTACTCGTTCTTTCCTGTAATGATTTTTCCTCATGTATTATCGCCACTGTTTCTTTTGTTCGGGTTTCTCGCTCTGAGAATAAATCTTTCTGAATTTGCCTTAGACTTTTTTCTTCTTCCCTGGTTCGTACCGGAGATTGCTCTATTACTGATTTTTTTTTGAAGATTTCCTCTTCACACGTCCCAGAAATGTCTATTTCACCTGTTGAGTGATATATGGTTCTATCTGATGGTGTTTTTTTTAGGGTATTTCCAGTGGGAGTCGCATACAATTGTGTGTCTGAATCTGATTTTTGTTTTACCGCGGTCAATCTTGTTTGAATTCTTCGTTTGTGCGCCATTATTTAAAGGTTTACTTAACGTCTTCCGTTCAAATGAAAATTCTTTTACCAATGTCTCTTTTTATCCTTCCATGAAAAATTGTTTCCTTTTAATTTGCTGATTCTACGTGGGTCCTATGTGGGCGGCGCAGCCTCCCTTGTCTTACCAATTAATAATTCGCGTGATCTATGGATTCTTAAATTTTGTTACTTATTATTATCCAACTAGGCACAGCTCAGATAAAATAATTTTCTTTGCAATTTTTTATGTATAGTCTCTGTAACCACAATTGGCTACTTTTGTGGGCTAAATTACTTGTCTCTTCGAAAACGCGGTATTCTTTTATTATCAACGCTGTTAATAATTCCTGTACTTGCTGCAACCAATGTTCGTAGTGCTAGCTACCGCTGGCACCACTTATTGGGGTGTAAGCACGGGTGTCCACACTTATTGATGAAAAAATTGCGCAAAAAGGTTGCTATGCCACTTACTCGAAGAGGAGAACCCCTTGTCGGCCCAAATGTTAGTGAGATTCCCGCTCTTACCCCAACGGTTCTGCAAATATCGGTTTGGTACTGTCCTATTTACAGCATACCCTGTCCCAGGGTATGGTGACGTGATCGAGTGGTCAAATGGCCTTTTTCTAAAGCCAAATGTACCCGCCTTGGGTTACGGCTAGAAAATCTCTTAACTCTCTCCTTGGAGGTAACAAACCTCCCTGTCAATATAATAATGACGGTACCTTGCAACTCTATTCTTACCCTGCCTGGGTTACGGAAAACAGTACACAGTTTGTAGAAAATACCTTACTTGTATTCTTCCAAAAGGGTCACATATAAAAACAGAAATATCCTTCCCCCACCGGGGTCAAAACGCAGACTAAAACATAATAATAATTTTTACAGCACTGTTTGTATGGGTGTACCTCCGCTTGGCCCAGCCAATCAGCTACATCCCCATTCAAACCCAATTCTAACTCTTAGATTTATCTTTCAATGACTCCCAAACCAGGAAGTAAAAAATCAAACTTGGTTCACGGCTTACCTATTGCAAAACCACTATCGCTTAGTAACGGAATTTAACCTGTCTTTTAAATTTATACTATAAGAAAATGTAATTAAGAAAAAGAAAACAGGTCATTTATCTGAAAGGAAAGAAAACAGGGGTTGGAACCCCAACAAGAATAAGTTTTCAAAGAAAGATAAAGAGCTCTATTAGGCAAAAAATGGGCAGAAATAAAGTCAAATATTATTCCAAGCATAAAACTACCACAATTCCCTATCAACAATTAAATGAAACTCAAAATGAACAGAAATTATAATAAATTGCCGAGTCAAACTCAAAACAAGTAAAAATTAACATTACTATGACTGACAACCCCCCATGCCTTCTCAAGATCCGAACATAACTTAGGTTTTCCTGAAAAAAAATGACCGTGGATTGTTTGTTAAATTTACCTATGCTGATATTTATTCCTTAAAATAAAAAATTAGGTAAACAAAATGAGGAAAAAAAGTCTTTTACTTATTTAGGTAAAAAAAAGTGAAAACATTTAAACATATTTTGTTTCCAGTAAAGCACAAACTATGTTCAGGTATTGAAAAGGCATGGGGGATATCATCCTTACTAATGCTAATTTTTGCTCGTTTCGAGTTTGATTCGGCTATTTATTCTAATTTTCTTTAATTTTGAGCTACATTTATTTATTGATAGTGGTTTTTGAAAGTTTTACGCTTGTATGATTAATTGACTTAATTGTTGACCATTTTTGGCTTAATTGAGCTCGTTAATTTTCTTTTGAAAGCTTGGTTTGCGGAAAAAGTTTTTTTAAGATAAATTTCTGTTCGTTTTTTATTGACAAAGTTATTTTCATGAAAAAAATAAGTTTTTTATATATTTTCGTTTTTTATATACGAATCCATAGTTTGACAAAATCATGGGAGTTTGACATGCCCAATATTCCTGAAGACATAGTTGCTGGGACGTTCTACTATTTTGAACAAAATAGCTGTCTCAAAATTTTAACTAGATGTATTTTTTAATATTTTATATATTTTCGTTTTTTTTCTATACGAATACATGGTATGGCAAAATTGTGTGGGTTTGAAATGCCCAAAATTCATAAAGACATAGTTGCTGGGCCGTTCTACTATGCTGAACAAAATAATTGTCTCAAAATTTTGACTAGATGTGTTTGGGAAATAAATCGGCCTGAGAGACGTACTGATTGCCCTCCAATCTCTTTTTACTCTTAGAAAGGACCCTATAACTTAATTTTGAATCGAATTAGCTTCTTTAAATGTTTCAATGATGTTTCTAAGCGCCATTAGTTACAGTAAGTGTCGTTGTACTACTAAAAGTGTATACGTAGTGCTTTCTGACTAGCTCAAAATTCCCCACAGCATACTGTTAAAGATCTAACTTAATAATATAAATTGTTCTCGGAATATTGCTTTGTCACCTTTTTGAAAGTTCACATGTTAATAGTTTGTTTTGATTTAGTTCAAAGTTCGCCTTAATATTTCTTATATTTGACCACTGAAGTTATTGTTATATTTTCTTTGGACTATTGGATACAAATGGGCTATCCCACAATTTCGAACGAATGTGTTTGAGGAAAAGAGAATATCAGGGAGAGGGGGAGGGTTTTTTTCGCTCCATCACGCTCGACTATTAACTGACACTAGAAGTATGCATTTCTAATCAAATGAGCTTCTTCTGAAGTTCACAGGACCACCTCTTCAGAAAAACATTACGTGCCCCCAGGACATAACTTATCACTCTTCTTTGGGGGGGTCGTTTCTGCGCCAATGGCAGGTTTGTGACATCTTAGGAATCTTTGTGAACAGATGACTCTCTTAGAATGTCTATCGGATGCCTTTGGAGAAAATATGACGTGGCGGGGGGGGGGTATAGAGGCCCACCGAAAAATTGTTCGATTAAAAATTGCACTTCAACTACCGAATTCCAAACCAATTAGCCCCCTCCGAAGTGTATACGACCCCCGTTTCCATAAAAACCTTAAATGCGCCCGGGTCATACCTTACAAATCTTGCCCTGAAGACCACGAGGGGGTTCTCATCCTCAAAGACATAATTACTGGACTTTATTAAACTACGTCAAACCAAATAACTGTCTCGAGATTTTGACTGCAAGTGTTTGGGGAAATGATTGGCATGGGGGGGGGGAGGGGGTGGTTGACCTTCAATCACTTTTGACTATTAAAGAAGGTACTAGCCCTTTCAATTACCAACCGACTGAGTCCTTTTCGATGTTTTAACAATAACAAATGGCCATCTTAAAATTTCTATCAGATGCGTTTCTGGAAAATATGACGTGAGTGTGGGGGGGGGGGCTATGTGCCTTTTGATCACTTTGACTCTTGAAAAGAACACTATATTTTCTGGTTACCAATCCAATGCGCCCTCTTTGAAGTTTATACGACCACCATTTCTATAAAAACCTTATAAGCCCCCAGGGCGTAACTTACCCGCCTTGACCTGAGGGCTCTAGGGGAGGGGGGGGGGGGGTTATCCTCAAAAACATAATTACTGGACCTTTCAACTACGGTAAACAAAATTGTTATCTAAAAAATTATGATTGAATATGTTTGGGGAAATGATTGGTGTACTGGGAGGGGGTTGGATGACCTCCAATCACTTTCGACTGTTAAAAAGGCAAGTAGAACTTCTGATTACAAATCAAATGGACCCCAGTCCTATAAAAAAAAACCTCGTATCCCCAAGGGGCATCACTTATAACCCTTGCTCTGCGGGTTGTGGGGGGGGGGTTGTCTGTCGAATAGTCTTAAGGAACAGCCCATAACACTACACGGACCAAAAGGGCTGAACAATATAACCAAAAGTTGCCGGGGTGGTGGTTGAAGACATTAGTGACGTGGGGGAGGCGAACCGGTCTGCCCTCCTTGAACTCTTTCAAAGTAACCGTGACATTTCTATCTATAACAAATCCCCTGGTCTAAAAAAATTATATTGTGCCCACATCGCTCTTTAATTAAACCGCGCTATGCCGCTTATTATACCAGGTATGCCCCTCCCCCCCTAAACTTCAGTATATGGGCACCCATAATAACGTAGCATCTTCTATCGATCCTATTAGTCCTCAATTTACAGTATGTAAATCCCAATGTAAAGCGGAACCGCCCACAAGAACACTTCAGTTTTGATCCCTCGACGCATTGCTGGAAGCGCTCTTGTAGAAGGCCCTGTTTCAGATGGAGGGACAGCCTCGTCCAGAACCTGTCAATGATCGATACTGATATACAAGAAGCAGTCACGCTTGCATAAGACCGTTCCGATTGGAGGTGAAGAGTCACATGTCTCTACGCTAGACCACCAACAGGATCATTAAGTCAAGTAAGTAAGTCAAGCCGGGCTTGACATCCCTGATAGGATAAACCAAAATAAATTATTTTTAGAAGTATGTTGCAAATCTCGAAGGGAGAGTTCTGTGAACATCGTTAACTAAATAAAAAACGTCAAAATATAACGGTTTTTTATTCATTTTCTTAGAGTAGCTTTACAAGAGTTTAGCATATTCGCAAAATGTTTCTCCCCTTTCTCTTTAACTCTTTATTTATCACTAATTGTAGCCACGTTTTTCAATTTATTTCATTTTATTAAAAAACCATTATCAGTTAATAACCTTTGACTCTAAAGCATAGCTTGTGTGAAACTAAAAAGAAAACAAATAAGAATACAACTGAAAAAGTAAACAAACCAACAAAGAGACAGAGCAAGTTAATAAAAAAGAAAAGGTTAAAATAAAGACGGTAATATAAAAACAAAAGTGACCTTAGACCTTAGCTCCTCCTGTAACTCCAGAGGCACACAGGGCGTCCGTTAACAGCCTCCAATCATCCTGCAAATGAGCTGCAGCGTAAATTTCCTCCCACTCTGGGATTAAGGATGCGTGAAGGGCTCTCCTATCCCGCTCATATGTCCTGTGAAGCGTGTTTTTGGGCCTTCCTCGCCGACGCGTGCCGTCTGGTTGCCACTGGAGGATCATATTCGGTAATCTCGATCTTGGCATACGGATAACATGGCCAAGATAGCGCCATCTTCGTTGCCTGACTACATCAGCGACATCAGGCTAGTTTGTGTAGTGGTGACTTTCCATGTTTGTTATCCTATCCTTCCAGTTAAGCTTCAGGATACGTCGAAGACAGTTGTTTTTATATGCAATGAGTCGTTTTTACTGCTCAGCAGTGATTTTCAAAAATTATTTCTCGTACGCAGAGTTAAAAAGGACGTTGCTTCTGAAAAGGTAAAGTTTTAGCTGAAGTGAGTACTTCGCTGATCTCCAGACTGGTCGAAGTTGTTGAAATGCCGTGCTTGCCAGGACTATTCGTGTTCGCAGTTCTTTTTCGGAGTCGCCACTAAACGAGACGGTGCTGCCAAGATATCGGAAGTCAGTGACTTGCTCTATGCTTTCAGTCCCCAGCTGGATATTCATCGGTGAGTTAGTGGTTAACATCGCTTTGGTTTTGGGGGGGTTGATATGTAACCCAAACTGCTCCGCTCTTTCGGCTAACTTGCATAAAAAGTCTTGAAGTTTGCTTTTGTCTTTCTCCATCAATCCAACATCGTCTGCAAAGTCGAGATCTTGGACTAGTCTGCCTGCAATTTTGATCTCGTATCCATCAATTTGCCTGAATATGTAGTCCACTATGAGAATAAAGAGGAATGGAGACAGTACGCATCCTTGTTTGACACCTGTCATCATTTTGAAATATCTTGTATTTCCTTCGGAGGTTCTCACGCAGCATTCCGTGTCTTCATACATTGCTATGATAAGGCGAACCAGCTTTTCAGGAATACCGTAGAAGATCAGGATCCTCCATAGTTTTGGACGGTCTATTGAGTCGAACGCTTTTTCAAAATCGACGAACAATAGATATAGACGTTGTCTCCATTCATTTGATTCTTCAAGCATGGTCTGCAGTGTGAATATCAGATCGGCGCAAGATCTTTTTGGTCTGAAACCATGTTGCTCCTCGCGTAAATGCGGGTCTAAGGCAGCTTGAAGTCTTGTCAGGATGATTATGCAGAAGAGTTTTCCGGGTATCGAGAGGAGGTTGATGCCTCTGTAATTGCCACAGATTGTCGCGTATCCTTTTTTGAACAGTTTAATAATGGTTCTGCTCTCCAGTCCCTCGGGACTTTTTCTTTTTGCCAGAGGAGGGAAAAGAAGACTAGCCACACTGAAAGGGACCTGCGGATCGATGATTTGACCATTTCTCCAGATATACGGTCACTACCCGGAGATTTTCCATTCTTCAGCTTTTTCGAGGCTGAAAGGATCTCGTCCGCCGTTGGCTCGTTTTCATTAATGAGAAGATCCAAAAATGGGCTGTCCGGAATATCTGGTGGAACAGAAGGGGACTTGCGATTGAGAAGGTTTTCGAAGTAATCCGCCCATCTATTTTTTCGGTCATCTGGATCGGTTAGCAGTCTTCCGTTTTCCCCTTTTACTGGTCCTTCTTGTACATTGGTCTTCCCAACGATTTCTTTAGTTTGGCGGTACACAGCTCTTGCGTCACCAGGTTGGGCTGCTTTTTCTGCCGTTTTTGTTTTCTCACTGAGGTGCTTTCTTTTGTATGATCTAGCACTTTTCTTCACTTCTCTGTCGGCTTCTTTATATTCTTTGTCTTTCATGACATCAGCAGAGGGATCATTACTGAGCGTGCTCTGTTTTATTTTCTTGCGGTCTTCGATCAAGTCCAATGTCTTCTGGGATATCCACTGTTCCTTTATTGACTTTTTAAAGCCAAGAACTTCTTCAGCAGTTTCTGCGTAGTTTTGTTGTATAGTCGTCCAAGCTTCTTCCACATCTTGTGGTACATCAGCAAGTGCCTCGAATCTGTTCGAGAGTTTGATGTTAAATTGTCTCCTAACATTCTTGTCTCTGAGCTTCTCCACGTCAAAATTGCTTGGTAGTTTTGTTGGTTGTCGGGATCTGTTGGAGCGGAGTTTCAACTTGAGTGTCGCTACAAGAAGTTCATGATCCAACCCAACGTCCAAACTTCTGTAACTCCTCACGTCTTTCAGACTAGTTCTCCACCGTCGTCGGATTAGAAAGTGGTCAATCTGGTTTTTGACAGTTTTGTCTGGGGATGTCCATGTATACTTATGTATATCTTTGTGCTCAAATAATGTACCTCCTATCAACAGGTCATTTGACATGGCAAAGCTGACTAGCCTTGCACCATTATCGTTGATAGTTCCAAGCCCGTGATGTCCCAACACCTTAGGGCAGTATGATCTGTACTGACCAATTTTTGCATTTAGGTCACCTGTCAAGCAGGCGACGTCAGGGAGAGGGATTGAGTTTAGGATGGACTGGAGGGTTTCATAAAAATCGTCTTTAGAGGCTTCATCGGCATCATTTGTTGGTGCATAGCAGATGACTAGCGACAGCTTTGCATGTTTAGATGCAAATCGTGTATACAGGATTCTCTCGTTAATTGGTTTCCACGAGCAGAGAGACTTTGCTGCATTTGGGTTTAATATAGCTGCGACTCCGGCTGCATGTCTGTCCGTTTTCCTGCTGTACAGAACTGTATAAGTCATGTTGCTGTTTACTGTTTTGAGTTTCTTTTCCCCACAGCCTTTCCATCGTGCTTCGGCCACTGCGAGGATATCTAGCCGAAAGTTTTTGCACTCTTGTAGAACTTGTTCAGTTTTTGAAAGGGCCGACATGGTCCTTTAGTTCCAAAATCCGATTCGTACTGGTTTATTCGCGTTCAGAAATCTGGCCGAGGGGCATGCATGGGTCGTCATCATATTGGGATTTGATCCGAGGCTTTTGACTGACGTTTCTTTAGCACATTCTTTCTCTACGGGAGCGACTTGCTAGGCCACTGCCCAACCGGTTTCTTCGGCTCAGCTAGGGGCAGGGACGCCAATCCCTGACCGTGGGGCCGGAACCCCCCGGACCTACCCCAATGGTGGCTAAATGGGTGGTGGCGGCAAGCCACTCCTCTCCACCACCTTGCAGAGGCTGTTGTCCATAAATCTGGATCCTCCACCCTTTCGCAGTTGTCCTCCTATAGGGGATCCTCCCACGATGGTATTCTGCTTCACCATGCAATTTAACCCATTGCTGGGAGAAGGTTTGTAATTGACGGGACGTGTCCACACGCCGGTGGGCCCTGCTGAGTGTACAGCCCTGCATGGTTTTTGCTAATCGTTGATTATGGTGATTGGATCTCTTCTGAAATCAGGTTATCGGCTTTAATTTTTTTAAATTCTGCTACTTCTGGTTTTATCTATTAGTTTTTCCGTGTTGATTTATTTTTAGGCTTTAATCCCTCCAATTTTGTTTTTTATTTGTTTTATCTATTGGCTTTCCCTGTCGATTTTTTTTTGTTTAATATTTTTTATATAAATTATATCATTAAAAGTTTCGCTGCAATTTATATGATAAACCAGAAGAAGGAAAAAGGCTGTCCTACCAAAATTTTTTTTTTTTGTCTCGTCCAGAATCTTTGTTGACCTCAAAAAACCGATTTCGATCCCTTTTTTTAAAGTACACTCATGTATCTTTCACTACATCTTTCTTTGATGACAATTTAAGTTAAGTAAAGTTTTACCACATTCTACAATATTACATCCTCTTTCTATTTGTATCAACTTTATACGACAAAACATTTTGAGTCTATGAATTAAGATAAACGCCTAGCTTTAATAAATAAAACCTTTTTATAGGTCAAAACTACTTCAACTGCGGGTAAAAGCAAGACATTACACAAACATAAACTTTACATATAGTCTATAAGGTCCATGAGATCTTTTGAAGTGCTGAAAGGCACTTCACAAATAACAAAGTTTCAAAGAAAAAAAGTTTCACAAACCGTTCACATTAAAAAAAGATGACAAGAGGCTAGACAGAATTGGAATTTACACTCAACGCACTATGAATGCATAAATACTAACTTTTTATGCCTAACATTCTCCGATTTTAATCCTAACATTCTACGGCAATCCTTCTTCCGTGAAGGCTCTATAGACAAAATTAGACGATTCAATCAAGGACTTCAGAGTTAGGTACAATGGCTGAATAGCGAGAAGACAAAACAGGCCATTTCCTGTGAACGTAAATGCCATGAAAAGGGCATACAGAATAACTTTGACGAATCCAATTGCAATGTCCATATAAGAAAGATATAGCTTCTTATTTTCAAATGGAGCGTCTCTTCCAAATTCAATGACAAGAAGTAAGTATCTCACTGTTGTTCTGAAAGCGACTGTCAGGAGAATTCCAGCCTCAGGTCCAACAGCCAAGTATACAATTGTGGATTCAATGAGCGGAAATTGGCGAGCCAAGCAAATGAAGTATGAGTCCAACAATAATAGGACTACAAGAAGCAAACTAAAACGAAAGAGAAAAAGCCAAGATGTTCTTTGTCTGACGTTGTCGGACATTTTAAACAGTCTCCACTCTTGCAGAGTCATACCTTCTACATCAATCAAGTCAGCCTGACCTTCACCAAGCCAGTGAAAAACTTTGAAGACAATCCAAGGCATGAAGGCTGGCACAAAACGTAAATCCTTCTCAGAATAGCTAAAAGCCAGGCATGCTTCTGGTAATGAGTACCAACTTCTTTCAAGCACACGCTTTACTTCATCTCTTCCAATCTTTCCAATCGTAAAGAATAGTACGACTAAAATTATTGGAAGCAAAAACAATTGACAGATAAAATGCATGTGCATGACCATTGTCACTGAAATTGACTCTATTTTGAAAATGTCTAAAATTTCCTTGTAAATATAAGGCACGTGTCCAATATCAAACCAACGTCTACCCCACTCCAATGTTAAACCAAAAACGTAAGGCCAATTTATATTCATTACTGATTATACAGAGAGATTACACAGTTTAAGCAAGATTTTGGGCTGTGACCAAATTTTAAGAGATCCAAAAACAAAAGTGAGCAAACACATAAAAAAAATCGTAAAAACGGAACAAACAGAGGAGCAAAACTCAAAGAAGAGCAAGGAGTGAAGAAGTATGAGAGTTTATCAGGTAAATGTCTGTGACGGGGTGTTTGTACAAGTTTTAGTAACCAAAACCAAATTTGTGATTTCACTTAATCCAGTAGTTGTGTATAGATCAGAGATACGACACTTTGATGAATCCTTAAAGTAGCTTTAATAATTTTATTAGAGGCTATTTTTAATCATTTTATCTCAGGCCTGCTCCTTTCCTGTCTTTAATTGGGAAAAGCCAAGATTGACTATGGCCTCCCCATTTTTGTTATACAAATACGTCTTGCAGTGGCACAGTGGATCTGACCTTGGATTGGTAATACGGGACCCCGGCAACGAGCTTAACAGGAGCAAGACACTTATGGGCCCGGAATCTTATTCCAGTGATAAGATTATGCGAAAGCATCTGCATATTGAGCCAAATAAGAAGAATAAGAAGAAGGCATACCAATACCTCACTTTGAAAATTTGTTTCATACCTAATTTAGTTTTCATGAGTATTCATACCTCCCCTTTTTAATATAACACCTACCTCAGAAAACATAGTTCATATTTTGATATTTTATCCACTTGTCCAAGCATACACTTGGATGCTTTAACTGACAAAGATGAAACCCAAAAGACGCAAATATACCAAAATTATGGCAAGGTTACTTTAGTTTTTCTTCTCCATTTATTTCCGTGTTGCCGTCTCCTATTGCCTTTCCTTAACACAAAGTTCATGAAAATGATCCATACGGGGATAGAACAAAATCCTGCCAAACGCAACCGCGGCAGTTTTATTTTCATACATTGCACTTTTCACTTTAATATGCTTGTCTTTTATACCATACAAGAATAAGACATTCGCTGTAAATGTTTTATCAACTACATCAAACACTTGTCCATGATCTAAAAAACCCAAGGACTTAAGGTGTTTGATGTATCAGGCACTTCTCAATTAATAACCTCAAGGTAGAAATTTGGTGACACGTCCTCTAGCTAAGCTACATAAGGCTAATACCTCTTTAATTACCACACTCATTCAAATCGCCTTTCCTATACATGGTTTAATTAGGGTTTTCCAAATATCACTAGGTACTTTCCTATATTCAAAAATCATATTCATATTCTACAGCAACTTATTTCTAACCTCATAGCCACCTTATTTGAGAAACTTATTAACCACAGAATCAGCATCTGGGGCCTTGTCATTTTCTAATCTTTTAGTACTGTTCCTAATTCTTCCTCCCAAAATAAATCTTCCTTCACATCCAAGATGTCGCAAACTTTTTCATTTTCCTCTATATCATTTCCTCTATATCATTTCCTTCCTTCCACATTCTCAAAATGTTCAGCCCATCTCTCTTTTCCTCTTTTCCTCTTTTCTTATCATTAATTTTGTCCCCGTTCATCCTGGAGTTTATCTCCTGGTAGGTGGTTCCCTTCTGAAATTTCAGCTTTAAATAAACTCTAGACACTATTAGATGGTGATTTATGCTTTTAACATCAATAGCAGCACTCTTGTATACCCTATATCTTGCACTGACTCAGTCAATCCTCAATTCACAGGGTCATAACTAAATAGGTTAGCTCTCTTACCATCATATGAATACAATGTTAACTTATGAGCCATTTTATGACCAAATTCTGTTTTGTTTATAAATGGATAGTTTTAACTACAAATCTGCAAAAATCTGTAGTCATTGCTGTTTTCTTTTCCTACACCAAATTTACCTAGCCTAAGATATCATCTATCCCAATTTCTACTGACCTGGGCGTTAAAATTCATTAATAAAAAATCATAGTTCTACCTAAGACCCATTCATCTGATTCATCTGAGGCCCTAATATCTCCGTCAATCGGCTCTACAGGGGCATATTCTACTATGGCTGATAATCTGCACTTTTTAGTCATAGAATGAGCGATTCCATTATTAATACCTTCCCAGACTAAATAGGAGTTAGCCACTTCCTCATTCATCATATAGCCCTTTTCCTAGACGCATTTGTACATGTCTCTGGGGTCATTGTCTTCCTAAGATATATGGAAGGTGTTGACAAACAAAACATCTTCTTGACCACTTTCGGAGGACCACAATTGATTGGGTTAGATTGAATTAACTAATTAACAAAAAAACAACACAATTTTATCATTTGACAAGTAGCCGTTCCAGAAGAAACAAAGCTCTGAGGACGAACGACTACTACAACTAATATCAATAAATTCATCTAAACAACTCAATATATATATACATATACAAGCACGTACACATGTATACACATTACACATATAATAATAACAAGTAAAATAAATATCAAAAATCAATCTCGTCAAAAAAAGAAATATATATATATATATATATATATATATATATATATATATATATATATATATATATATATATATATATATATATATATATATATATATATATATATATATATATATATATATATATATATATATATATATATATATATATATATATATATATATATATATATATATATATATATATATATATATATACTCTTAAATTTCTATAGCAGGTCACTGTGTCATTAAAAACTTTCACATATTCTCCAATTATTCTAACCACTTTATTTTGTAAAATTTATATACGTTTATAATTAGAGTAGAAAACACAACCATATAAAATGTAAGGACTAACTATTGCATGATTTAAAAGAAGTAAAATTTGAAAGAAAATTTTTCAACTCACGAATAACTCCAACATCTCTAGTCACTTTAGTAGCAACTAATTTGCTATGTCGTTTCCAAGATAAATTATAATCAACATAAAATCCAAGGTATCGCACAAAATTTACCTGATTCAATGGCTCTCCACTCAATAAAATTTTTCCACCAAGAATTTCAATTCTATGGCCATTTTCATCCACTTGTCCTTTCGTCCAGAGGTCAACGTGACTCTTCCAATTGCTTTTAAGCGGCTTAAATATACCTACGTCTAAGGGCTGCAAAATGTGGGTAGAACTCGGGAACATGGACACTAGCCTAATATTTTTTCTTCTAGCAAACGCTGATGACCAAGGATATATGACTACTGTGGTTATGCATAGTCAAAATAACCTTTTCGTAACCCTTTTCAACTAACCATGGATAAAACATTTTTCCATTCATTTGAGAAATAAATCCTGTGTCATCCATCCTGAATCGCCATGGAAAGCCTTTAGACCTACTGGAACGTTTCAAGGAAACTTTTATTTGTCTTGGTACCCTTGTACTCTACTAGTGGGGGGGGGGGAGGGGATACTCATCTTTAGCATTAACGCATGCCAACACAGTTAGCCCATCCTTTTTATTCACAGACCTTTTAAAACATTTTTAGATCCCTTTTCTGCTAAAACACAAAGGTAGATCGTACCTAATCATTGTCTCGTCGCAGTTAAACCATAAGGCTGCATTTGTAAATTCTTCGTCAGTCAGTCCTTCGTCTGTTTGAAGTTGCTCTTTTCGAGCAGTGAAATAATTTAGAATTCTGTCTTTTGTCAAGGTCGCCCTACCACCATGTGTCGGTTCCGCAGCACGTACTGTCTAGTCAGTATGTCGTTTTAAAAAATTGCTCATGAACCTCTCACCTGGTAGGCCATCACTAGAAAATTTATCAGCCACGCTCTGTATCTTTGCTACCTGTGCCAAAATGTTTCTCAATTGCTCCTTGGTTACCGGAAACTCGACCTTCTGCATGCCCTTCACCCAGGTTACAGCAAGAGCCTCAAATGCTTCATTGAGAATTGGAGGAGGCCCTCGTTTTGGCTTTATTCCAGCCTTTCTCCTCACTGGTAATTTTTTTAATCTGATCTGTCAGTGTACTCCTAGGAACACCATTGTCTTCAGATGCCTTCCTTATCGACTTACCCTTTGTAAAATGATTCTCTAGTGCTGTGTTTCAGTTCTGTATTTCATGATAGTCCCGTCCACGTTTGTGTCCCTTCTTTTGGTTGGTCATGCGGACTGGTCCTACCGTTCCATCATTGGCTATATCCCTTGTGTCGCAAATATCATGTCTTTCAATGGCTTCAATTTCTGCGGTCGTATCGAAACTATTATCAGTAAAGAAAGAAAATTCTAAATAATAATTTTACGCCAAACCAGGGTTGGCCCTAAACGTTTTTTTGGGGTAAGCGGACTATTCTTTGTCATACTTTGTTACCCTTTGTGATGCTCGAAAGACAAAGTTTAAAACTGGATTCAAGGCTCGCTCAGTTTTCATTGGGTTATTTTGGATTAGGTCCAAACTTCATTAGCCAATTTCGTTCCAAGGTCAAAACACTGCAGTCATACAGCTTCACGAAAATTAATTTAACACTCGCAGGGCTCACGTAATATTCACGCGACGAGTACTGAATGACTGGTTTGTAATATCATGGTTAATAATATCCAATTTTATACAGATGTTGTCTAATTAAACTCAGAAACAATACACAATTTTTTTGCATGAAATCAGCTTATATTGAATCACATTGGTTATATTAAAATAAAATTTTTATAATATTAAGAATAACAATAAATCTTCTCGTCTTCTCAAAATCATTTATTCTTCCCGGTATTCTGGGACATCAACCATGGTAAATACTTGACCACATCTTTGAAAGGCCTTCTACGGATTAATAGAGTCACAACATCCTTTTTCTCCAATTCTTCTTTGGTTTTATTCTTGATAAAATCACCATAACGGTTATCCAAGCTGTCCATAGATAGGCTACCAATTTGTAATAACTGATCACCATCCTTCAAAAAAGATGGCATGTTCTTTCCCGCTTGCTCGAAAATGAGATACATAAAATGGCTTACGAGAGAGAGAGAGGTCTTTGAAAAGAAATAGTGGAACCATCATCGAAGCACTGATAAAGTCCTATCAGACTACAAGTATATACGTCTACCTTGCTCCATTGAACATGTAGAACTTCTCCCATAGTCAGAACAATTTGATTCTTTGAAAAGAGTGTCTTAGTGTCTATCCATATTGTACCGTGAGTAAAATGTGATATATTTAAAATACAAAAAAATTAAATCTTTTTCTTTCTAAAGATAATTCCGACTTCCTCTAATTAAGTTTAAATCTAGTTTCAAAAAAGAAAAGTTATTAATCAGCGAAAAGAGAAATTGAATTTTAGTCTAAGCCAAACAACGACGCTAGTCGGTTTGAATCTTGCTAAGATGTTTGGGAATAAAAAAAATGCTTGAGACAATGTTTCTCAGGAAGCTTAAGTAATAACATTTAATCATCAGATGTATTTAAAACAAATTATTGGACGATTAGTGAGCATAATGAAGTGAGTTTGCAAACATAAGTACAAGGTAGTGGCCCTCTCCACAGGACTTGGGCCAATCGTGAAAAAGCTAGTAGAGCGCAAAAGCTGTATTTTTGTGATATAGTGAAAAAGCTGTTTTTCGTTTCAATTATTATGGATTGTCTCTATTGCCATCATCATTGTTTTTGAGAGCCAATTTTATCCTTGCCTTTGTCGTTGTCAGTTGAAGGGAAGCACTGTTGTACACCTAAATGTAAGTCTCAATAAAACTACTGCTTTTTAAATTATGTTTGTTTTATTTTATATGTCTGTATCTAATCGCACGGCAGGTAATTAGTTCGTAGGTCTCCATCGGTAGCATTCCCAGGAATCTGATTTCTACATAACATTAAAGGTAATCGACACGGCGATAACCCGAGGAAGTGAGGTTACGCTCCCGAATTGATAGTTGGAGAATTTCTAATCTACTATAGCTACGCATTTTGTTTTCTCGCTTTCAGCGAGTGGCGCTATCGGTATACCGCTTTTAATCATAGTATTACATTTGTGGCCCCAGACTTCATTGCCACATTTGGTGCATCTTAATCGCTAGAGCTTTAAATCATAATATTATATTTGACGTGGTCAATCTTTATTACCACAATTAACAGTCTAGTCTATTTTTTTCATTGCTACATATGGCACGGTCGGAAATTGGAGGAAAACATGCGAACTAGTTATGCCATAAACTCTATAATTTAAATTTAATCATTGGAGAGATACAGACATATAAGAAAAAGTGATTAAGCCTGTAATGACTAAGCTATAATAGGAAAACCCTTTAAAATATCTCATAGGAGATAATAGCCCCCCCCCCAAAAAAATAGGTTAAGTAAAAAAAATATTTTGAGTTAATTCAAAACCAAAAATGTCAGAAGAATTAGGCGAACTATTAATGGCGCAAAAGTTTGTCGCGAAGAATATAGAGATAGCAAAATCTATTCCACAATACGATGGACAAACAGATATCGACGAATTTAATATCCAATTGGCCCAGTTTGTAGAATTAAAAAAAACAGAGCTAGAAACGTTAGTCGGCATGCTCCTATTAAGATTAAAAGGGCAGGCCTTAACCTTCATAAAGCAAATTGAACGTATTATAGGTGATGACACTAGCTTGCCAATAAATACGATGGACAAATTGTTAACGGCATTTAAAGATAGATTTATCGAAACCAGTTCCACAAATAAATTAAAACACGGAATGGTATGCTTTGACCATTCACAAAACGTAAGAGAATATCTTGATAATAGACGGATTTCAGTAGAAGCAAAATATGGAGAAGGTTCAGGTAAACTGTATGAAAAAGACATATTACATAACTTTTTGCAAGGGTTACCCACAAAACTATATAGAAAATTAATATCCAAAAATATTCAAACATCGGACCTTGCAGATCAGGAAGTGGGCGAATGATCGAAGTTGATATGATAGTGGCAAATCATAGTAAAACAAAAATAAATAGCCTAGGCGAAACAAACGCAAACCTGACCTTCAAGGGCGATCATGCCTCTCCCAATTTCTTTTCAAGGGATAACTCCCCAGTGCCACAAAGAAATAGAACACAAGGACCCGCTAGGCAGAAAACAGTACGTTTTCAGCCCGTCAAACAAATTAGTTATGAAAATAACCTGACAATAATAAGATGCTATATTTGTAATCGACCTGGGCATATCGCGAGAGAGTGCCGTTATGTCCCCAATCGAACACAAAGGAATTGCAGTCGGTAAAACACAAAATTATGGCAACCATTTGTTTGGAAGAACAAATTTTAGCGCCAGTGGTGCACTAGGCTATAGCCAGGGAAGATTGCGCCAATCAGTACCTTACAACGCGTACCAACCAAATTTGTAGAAAATTCCCCCCAATAGACAAATTAATTACCGATTTGAAAACCCAAATACTCGCCAAAGCCAATATAATGCGAGAATGGTATATAGAAATCCCGAAAATTTGCCGAAGGGAAATGAAAATTTTTCAAGCCAAACGGCATTGGCAGTCAGCGCCAGCAAGCGGCACTGACGCAAGAAATCCAAATTACCGTAATAATACATGGCGAAGGCAGACAAATGTAAATCAATTAGATATGCCTATGGAATCTCATATATCTGAATTTCTATTGCAGACACCGACGGATGAAATAAATCCACTGGGAAACGCGTCAGGCCCCTCAGTAAAATAAATTAGAACCAGAGGGCCCCTAGAATGTTTTATAGATCCAAACCGATATTAGTACCGTCTTTTAGTGATATTAATAACAACTTACTTATATTTAATGATTTTTGTTTTGCAAGTGTTTATTTCAAGGCTTATATTGACTCTGGTGCAACGATTAGTATCATAAACTCATGCGTATTTAATATGTTGCCTCCGCATATTAGGCGACAGAGCAACCCTAATAATCCCAATTTAACTAGCGTGACAGGGCATAAATTGTATGCAAGAGGTTCAATTCGCCTAGACGTAAAAAGGGATAATAGAATCTTTCCGACAAATTTTATAATATGCGATAACTTTCCGTTTGAAGCCATTATCGGCGCAATTTTTTTAAGGTCTAATAGGGTACTATTAGACGTAGCAAACATAAGGCTAGTCTACCCGGCCAAGGTAGGAGAAGGAAGTTCTACCTTAAGAAATTGTAACAGAGGTTACGAAGACAACGCAATAGTAAGTAAAATTTCTAGCTGTATAATGCTTCAATACTTTGAACCTCATGTCTCGCAAGGAGGACATGGCATAATCAGAAATTTGTTCAATTATTCTGAGAGATATTGCAGAAATGAAGTAAAATTATATAATAAGTTTATTGAATCTACAAAACTAAAAATAGGGAATATGTGACAATACAAATCAAACAAAATTAAGAAAATACTGGACTTTTGGGAAAATCTAGTAAAGACAAATGTTACCTCGCCAGATGCCAAAATTACCCATCATACCATCAGTATGAATCTAAAAGAAAATAATATCGAAGAAAAATTTTACGAGTTCGCTATTCGGAAAACAAAGCCTCCTAAAACAATGCAAAGAATTCAAATATCACAGATAATTGAATCAGTAGATAGCAAATCTGAAATATGGTTTGCGATCTCATTGTCCTTAGCCATTTTAATTGAGTTGGTCAAATGCATCAGTTATTTGGATTCAAATAAAAGAAGTTTAAGCTTACACAAAGTTAGTGAAGGTAGGTTAGCCATAAAAATCAAATACAAAAGAAACATAACATGTTTTGTGGTTCATTAAGAAGACATTATATAAGTGGGGTAATAAAAGTAGAGGCCTTCTTGACTGCGTAAATATCAAAGAACATAATTTAATTTATATAATCATTTTAAACATTTATGCCCAGACTAAAACCATTGACTTCCGCCTTCCCACGGTAATCTTCTTGGAGAAAACGGCCATCGATTCTCAAGATCGGTAAAAAATGGATTTTCAACATCATAGCTTGATGGATGGTAATTTATGAAACCGCGAATGAATGGATGCTGAGAACCCCAATCACGCAGTAGTTCCTTTAATGGATAATCCTCTTCTGGACAACTTTTAATACAACTTTTATTTCTTGACCTACTTTATTCTAAATTTAAACCTTCAAAGGGCTGCTCCAAACCGGTATTCTCTGGAATTACACAAAAACTCTCAAAGTCAGCAACCTGGACAGTATATAAATTAGTTTCCTTTCTCATTAATTTGGTGTGAAAGTTTTCAAGGGTCAAAATCGAAATTCCTCCGAGAAACAAAACCATACACCGAAGATTAATAGGGCAATTCCCAGAGGATTAAATATTCCAAATCCTTAAACTGTCAGTTTGTTATAAGAAAACACTATGGTGAGTGTGTAAAATGACCCTCCCATCACGTCTTAAAAGATAATACATTTTAAACTGGACATCACTTAAAAAAATTACTGTAAAATAATAGGGGGAAAGCCTGGATACAAGCAAAGATCTCCTTGGTCAAGATCGGCAACACTAAAAGCAGAATATTTGAGTATATCCTAACTAAAATCGTTTTGAAATCGCAAAAGTTTATCAAAGTATGCAAGCCTTATATCACAAGGAATATACTCTGGGTATGGTTTAATAACCATATCAAAACATCGAAAGTAGCGAGGACAAAGTTCACAAGAATGAGAATACCATAAAATAAAACATTCAACTTTCTCACTGCTAGTTGTGTCATGGGTATGTAAAATTATAGACCCTTCTAAAGTTTTAAACAAAATACACTTGTAGCCTGCCATCACTGTAAAACTAATCACTGTAAATTAAGGGAAGAATCCATGCACATTGACAAACACCACGAAAAGATAAATAAACTAAATTGACAGTACAATACGCAATTATAATTGCAGAGCAAGTGCTGTGAAAAATGTAATCTTCTTTGACATCTGATAGACTGTCCACAACAAAGACGACACCCCTGAAATGGGACAAGGACCATATAAATACACCTACGGTTATGGGGTTGACGTTCACATGGAGTACGATTACTCCATATAGCCAGCTTATTAGTAATTTCAGAACGAATTGTGTCATGGGTATGTAAAATCACAGACCCTTCTAAAGTTTTGAATAAAATACACTTGAATACACTTGAGAAAACGCCGTGTTAATAGATAACTAAAATACATAAAACCATTTCAGAAATGGTTGGAACCCTGTTTGTTTGGCTGACCCTGTTTACAAGAGGGATATTGCTTAAGGAAACATAAATACATAGCCAAATAGCTTTCAAGGATATTTGTCAAATCTTCCCAGTTAACGGAATACATCAGGTAATATGGTATGTTAATCTGGAAAGCCTCAGATCTGATTTGGACGACCAAAATTTGATCATTTCCAATATCGAAAATATTAAAATTATGGAACAAATAGTCAAAAAAGACTTAGAAAAGGGAAAAAAGAATTTCACAGAATTCAGAGAAATACATAATCTAAAAGAATATATAATAGATAAGTGTAAACAATTAAATTTATAATTAGGCGAAGGAAATAAAGTCATCAAAATAGTAGAATCATTAATGATGGATAGCACAAAACGAAAAAAACGGAGCCTATTACCACTTTTGGACCAGCGATAGGGTGTGTTACAGGACTAGCAACGAAAGAAGACGTAGAAAAAATTCTTCACGATTTAGATTATTTAACAGAAAAAAATAAAAATTTAATGCAAATATTGGACTGATCTGTTTCATTAGTGAGTGACCTCGACAGAGAATTAAGAAGGGAAAGAAAAAAAAGTTAAGAAATGTTGTTAAGAATTTCTATGTGAATTATCGAATATATATCCAAAGGGCTTAATGAGATACATTTTCTAAAATTATAAATAATCAAAGTAATGACAAAAAGTTCTATACAGATAAAATGGTTAGTAAAGAAAATAGAAACAGTAATCCTTTCTATTCTACATCAGAAAATTAAAGTTTCCCATTCATTGTTACGGATCCGGCAGACATGCTTAGAACAATTTTCGAAATTGAAAATTCACTACCAATAGGCTATAGAATATCAGTTAATTATAGACGCTACGGTATACTGGAACTTTATAAATCGACTAGCTGCAATGTGGTGACACAACAATTGAAATTGTTGGTTATCTGTGATTTCTCTATATCAAATAAACAAGATGGGTTCAGAATGTTCGAAATGTTCAGCATTCCGTTCCCAGTCTCAAACATTTCATTTTTCTTACAAATTGAAAAGGAGTAAATTTTTTTGGCAGAGTTAAGATCAAAATAAACATTTATTAGAAAATCGCAATACGGACAAATAATGTCACTTAAAAGGTGTACCATTAATATATAACCACTAATTTCTTATTAGAAGCACATAGATGAACTCCTGCAGTTTAGCAAACTAAATGGGAAATAGTGCAATAATTAATAAAGTGTGTGCAACGAAAATGATAAAGGAAAATAAAATCTTAACCCAAAGAATTGGAACGGCAAAGTATATAATCACATCTCCTCTCAAAGAAGAAATAAGAATATATTTTGGATGCAAAACAGAGAAAAACAGTAAATTCACGTATACAACAGTAAATTCATGCATATAAAGGGCAGCTCCATAGTGGAATTGCCAGAAGAATGTTTTCTAACTGTAGAAATGCTAAAAATAAATTGGATATATAGGGGACACATTACAAAAGAAATGGCACCTTCAAACATATCTATAACTAGCCTAAAGGGGAACCACTCCCTAGCTGGGATAAAGAATGACTGGGACAATGAATTTGAAGATTTAATCTGCATGTATTTCCGGAACAACTGCAAGACGCAAATTGGCATAGATGAACTGAGGAAAATGCACATATCCTTAAGAGAAGACAGAGGAAAGAAACTAGCTAACTATTGGACAAATATTTTCAATACTTTTAATTACTTATCTCTTTAGTAGGACTAGTTTCTATAGGAATAATATTAAAAAAAAATTCAGAAAATTATGGTTAGACCATAGGAAACAAAAGTCTCAAGGCTTTCACGTAACTGTGGAACAAGAAGAAATTGAATTAAATTGATTCATCGCAAAGTTATGGTTTCGTTAAGAAAACAGTAACTGTACTAAGAATTTAAGTGTGGGAGGTTGTCAGAAAGCTATCATAACCTGACTAAATTGTAAAATAGCAGAGCTTTACTATGACTTTTGGGTAATGGTAAAAATAACGAAGCATTATTTTGATCTTTGTGTAAGAAGAACAAACCTAACATTTTGAAATCAGACTTGAATAATAACACCCTTGATTCAACAAGGTCCATAAAATGCAAATAAACCGGACCGTTTCAAAATCAGAGTTCAATGGCTTAAATATTACGTGACAATATCACATGACAAGATATAGAACGAAACAGGGTTTTTGAATATAGGGAAAGCAGAAACCAACATTTGAACAAAGAATCATTATTAGCCTTGTTACAAAAATAGGGATTGTATCAAAACTGGTCTCTGGCCAATAGGAGACAAGAATGACAAAATAAGAAAAAGTTTAAAATGATGGTTCTCGGACCAAAATGAGGTAGTCCTTTTTTGGAACTAACAACGAGTAAGTGTTTTCTTTGTAATTAAGATAGGCTCCCGCTGTCTGTATGAATTCCCCTTTGAAGATAACATTAAGATAAGAAGTAAACTTCTGAAAGATTTCTGTCACCTGGATAAACCAGGCTAAGTAATAAATTTAATACGTATACAGGAGACATAAGAATAAAAACTAGTGCTGCAGTCAAAGCACGGCATTTTATTATAATTTAGTGATTTGGGATATCTTGAACTAGAAAGACTTGGGGGCCCTAGGTGAAATACAGCATTTTCTAAGGATTGGAATAGAAATAAAATTAGTTCGTCTTAGAAACTTTAACGTTGGAATAACCTAAGGTACAAAATAAACTCCTTGACCTTAAAGAACAAATTAAAGATCCTTTTTTGCCTCCTTCTTCCAGCTTAGTGACCTTTGGAATTTACCTAGCGTTTATTAAAATCTTATATATAAGAAGATTGGAACTAGAGGACAATACAATATTCCTCCCCTAGCGAATTCTCTAACATTATACAAAAGAGGGACTCGGTTTCCTCTTTTAGCCACTTTTGCATTTCCCAACCCGTGCTCATCAAACAGTTCGTGGTAACGAAATGTAACTAAGGGGCAGCCCGGTTCAATGGTAACCAAAACTCTAAGAAACAAATTTTTGGTATCAATTGATATTTAAACGGAACCAGGTTTTAAGTCTGAATTCAAACAAATAAGTTTTTTCATATTTAGTCCTACCCATCAAAAGTTAAGCACCAGGGAATATTTAACTGACTTTCGAAAAAAGGGGGAAATACCCCCTATAAGCTATAGAAACTGAATGAAACTCACACCATCATATTTAGCATATTGCAGAACCCTACTGTAGAGGTTTCAAGCTCCTATCTGCAAAAATGTAGAATTTTCCATTTTTTGCCAGAAGAAAGATCACGGATGCTTGTTTATTTGTTTTTTTGTTTTTTAGTTGTTTTTTTTCCCAGGGGTGATCGTATAGACCCATGGGTCATAGATTATCGTGGGAGGGCTCATTAGAACGGAAGTTAAAAGTTCTGGTGCTCTTTTTCGGTGACCAAAAAAAAATGAAGAGTAGCTAGGCCCCCTCCCATTCTTATTTTTTTCACATAGTCATACGACCAAATTTTGAGCCTACCATTTTGTTCAATATAGTTGAAAATATGATAAATAAGTCTTTTAGGATGACTTGATCCCCCAAAGTCCCCAGGGGGAGGGCTGAAAGTTATGAACTTTACTCACTGTTAACATATAGTTTTGGTTATTGGGAAGTATACAGACTTTTTCTGAGGAGATTTTTTTCTGGTAGGGGGGGGACGGAGAGGGTCGGAGGCTATATGGAAGGATCTTTCCATGAAGGAAGTTTTCATGGGGGAAGGGAAATTGCCATGAAGGGGGCGCCGGACTTGCCAGCATTATTTATTGGTTATTGGGAAGTATACAACCATTTTCAGGAAGGATTTTTTCTGGAGGGGGGGGCCAGAGGAGGGGATTACTCTGGAGAATATTTCCGTGGAGGATGTTTCTTTGGGGTAAGGGAGATTTCTATGAAGGGGGCGCCGGATTTCCAAGCATTATTTAAGAAACGATCAGAAGTTAAATAAAAAAAAACAAGTTTTTTCAACTGAAATGTAAGAAGGAATATTAGAACTTAAAACGAACAGAAATTATAACGTATGTGAGGGGGTTCTCCCCCAAGTAAATAACACGCTCTTTACGCTACAGTTTTTTTTTATTTCTTTCAAAATAGATATCTATTATAATTAAAAGGCCTTTTTGATTAAGGGGTTTGTGAATAAAATTTTTTTTTAACTTTTAACGTAAAGAGCGTGGTATTGACTAAGGGGAGAACCCCTTCATATAAGTAATAACATACACGTAATAAAAAAAAACAATAAAAAAACAAGCGATACGGCTCAATAGTAATCGAAACTTTTAAAAACGAAATTTTGATGTCAATAAATGTATCAAAAGAATGTGTTTATAATGCTGATCCTAAATATATAAATTTTATTAAGTTTAGTATTACTCATCAAAGGCTACGAGCCTGAGAAAATTTACTCGATTTTTTAAAGAGGGGGAAACATCCCCTACAAGTGAAAGAATTTTAATGAAAATCACACCGTCAGATTCAGCGTATCAGAAAACCCTATTACATAGGTTTCAAGCTCATATCTGCAAAAATCTGCAACTTTGTATTTTTTGCCAGAAGAAAAATATACGAATATAGAAGTTAGTTACGTAAGTTAATTTGTAAAGACATCCATTTAGCAAAAGAAAAGTAAAATTTTTATGCAAATAAAAGCTGCATTAACTAAAAAACGATCAGAAATTAAATAAAAAAAACAAGTTTTTTAAACTGAAAGTAAGGAGCGACATTAAAACTTAAAACGAACAGAAATTATTCCGTATATGAAAGGGGCTGTCCCCTCCTCAACGCCTCGCTCTTTACGCTAAAGTTTGACTCTGTCTCACAACTTTATTTTTTAAAACAATAAAAAACTTTAGCGTAAAGAGCGAGGCGTTGAGGAGGGGACAGCCCTTTCATATACGGAATAATTTCTGTTCGTTTTAAGTTTTAATGTCGCTCCTTACTTTCAGTTTAAAAAACTTGTTTTTTTTATTTAATATTATATAGAGGCGGCCCTGATGTTTATACAGAATGGTTAGGGAAGAAAGAAGGAATTAAATTTCAACATTAAGATTTCCAATCTCTTCCGTCCAAAGATCCAATTTTCTCTAGAAAGTTGTAGTTTATCAAATTTCCAAAGAACACTAACTTTCTTTTCAGGATATAAACCTGAAACTTGGTTTAATTTATACAGGGCTCTCCTTTCTTGCTTCTGCTCATCATTATAGGTAGTGTTCATAAAAATTTATATAATGGATGTCAATACGGGATCAGGCTCTAAACTGTCGAAGTTTAATTCCTTTCGGCACACAGGACAGTTGAGGTGTTTATTTAACCATTGGTTAACACAAAATTTGCAAAATGTTCGACCACAAATAGTTCTTGCTGACTTTATAAACACTTCTGTACAAATTATGCTTTGGATTTTACTTCGGAATCGATCCATTGTTGCGATCAATCGGATCAATCAATCGATCCATATATATATATATGTATATATATATATATATATATATATATATATATATATATATAAATATATATATATATATATATATATATATATATATATATATATATATATATATATATATATATATATATATATATATATATATATATATATATATATATATATATATATATATATATATATATATATATATATAAATGAAAATAAACATAGACTACACAAATTATGGTTCCTCATCTTCCCCTTCCAATAAATACTTCTTTAATATTTGCTTAAATTGCTATAGATGTTCAGGCGACCTAGTGCTCCCTGGAGTTACATTGTAAACACTCGGTCCCAAATAACGGATCGTAACTCCTGCCCGATCACTCCGCCTAAGCTCAATCACAAGGTTATCAACATTTCTAATACTTTACACATGTAAGCAACTATTATGCTTATGAAAATGAGAAAAAATATGTGGGCATATATCTTTCCAACATTGATATACAAAAATTGCAACTTGATAATCCCTGAGCTGTCCAACATTCATCACTCTTAAATTTCTATAGCAGGTCACTGTGTCATTAAAAACTTTCACATATTCTCCAATTATTATAACCACTTTATTTTGTAAAATTTATATACGTTTATAATTAGAGTAGAAATTACTAGCCAGAAAACACAACCATATAAAATGTAAGGACTAACTATTGCATGATTTAAAAGAAGTAAAATTTGAAAGAAAATTTTTCAACTGACGAATAACTCCAACATCTCTAGTCACTTTAGTAGCAACTAAATTGCTGTGTCGTTTCCAAGATAAATTATAATCAACATAAAATCCAAGGTATCGCACACAATTTACCTGATTCAATGGCTCTCCACTCAATAAAATTTTTCCACCAAGAATTTCAATTCTATGGCCATTTTCGTCCAGAGGTCAACGTGACTCTTCCAATTGCTTTTAAGCGGCTTAAATATACCTACGTCTAAGGGCTGAAAAATGTGGGTAGAATTCGGGAATATGGACACTAGCCTAATATTTTTTCTTCTAGCAAACGCTGATGACCAAGGATATATGACTACTGTGGTTATGCATAGTCAAAATAACCTTTTCGTAACCCTTTTCAACTAACCATGGATAAAACATTTCTTCCATTCATTTGAGAAATAAATCCTGTGTCATCCATCCTGAATTGTCGTAGAAAGCCTTTAGATCTACCGGAACGTTTCAAGGAAACTTTTATTTGTCTTGGTACCCTTGTACTCTACTAGTGGGGAGGGGGAGGGGATACTCATCTTTAGCATTAACGCATGCCAACACAGTTAGCCCATCCTTTTTATTCACAGACCTTTAAAAACATTTACATTCCTTTTCTGGTAAAACGTACAAAGGTAGATCAAACATAATCATAGTCTCGTCACAGTTAAACCATAAGGCTGCATTTGTAAATTCTTCGTCAGTCAGTCCTTCGTCTGTTTGAAGTTGCTCTTTTCGAGCAGGGAAATAATTAAGAATTCTGTCTTTTGTCAAGGTCGCCCTACCACCATGTGTCGTTTCCGCAGCACGTACTGTCTAGTCAGTATGTTGTTTTAAAAAATTGCTCATGAACCTCTCACCTGGTAGGCCATCACTAGAAAATTTATCAGCCACGCTCTGTATCTTTGCTACCTGTGCCAAAATGTTTCTCAATTGCTCCTTAGTTACCGGAAACTCGGCTTTCTGCATGTCCTTCACCCAGGTTACAGCAAGTGCCTCAATTGCTTCATTGAGAATTGGAGGAGGCCCTCGTTTTGGCTTTATCCCAGCCTTTCCCCTCACCGGTAATTTTTTTAATCTGATCTGTCAGTGTACTCCTAGGAACACCATTGTCTTCAGATGCCTTCCTTATCGACTGACCCTTTGTAAAACGATTCTCTAGTGCTGTGTTTCAGTGCTGTATTTCATGATAGTCCCGTCCACGTTTGTGTCCCTTCTTTTGGTTGGTCATGCGAACTGGTCCTACCGTTCCATCATTGGCTATATTCCTTGTGTCACAGATATCATGTCTTTTAATGGCTTCAGTTTTTGCGGTCTTATCGAATCTATTATCAGTAAAGAAAGAAAATACTTTAAATTCTAAAAAATAATTAAACCAGGGTTGACCCTATACTTTTTTTTGGGGTAATCGGAATATTCTTTGTTACACTTTGTGACCGTTTATGATGCATTGAAAGACAAAGTTTAAAACTAGATTTTAGGCTAGCTGAGTTTTTATTGGGTTTATCTGGATTATGTCCAAACTTCATTAGCCAATTTCGTTCGAAGGTCAAAACACTGCAGTCATACAGCTTCACAAAAATTAACTTAACACTCACAGGGCTCACGTAATATTCACGTGACGTGTACTGAATGACTGGTTTGTAATATCATGGTTAATAATTTCCAATTTTATACATATGTTGTCTAATTAAACTCAGAAACAATTCTCAATTTTTTTTTCACATGAAATCAGCTTATATTGAATCACATTGGTTATATTAAAATAAAAAAATTTTAATATTAAGAAAAAAGATAAATCTTCTCCTCTTCTCAAAATCATTTATTCTTCTCGGTATTCTGGGGCATCAACCATGGTAAATACTTGACCAAATCTTTGAAGGGCCTTCGACGGATTAATAAAGTCACAACATCCTTCTTCTTCAATTCTTATTTGATTTTATTCTTGATAAAATCACCATAACGGTTATCCAGGCTGTCCATAGATAGGCTACCAATTTGTAATAACTGATCACCATCCTTCAAAAAGATGGCAGGTTCTTTCCCGCTTGCTCGAAAATGAGATACATAAAATGGCTTACGAGAGAGAGAGAGGTCTTTGGAAAGAAATAGTGGAACCATCATTGAAGTATTGATAAAGTCCTATCAGACTGCAAGTATATCCATCTACCTTGCTCCATTGAACATGTAGAACTTCTCCCATATTCAAAAACAATTTGATTCTTTGAAAAGAGTGTCTTAGGTCTATCCATATTTGCCAACATATATTTTAACCAAATATTTCAGTTAAATATCTAGTGGCTGTTATCTACAAAGAATTGAAAAACTAAATAAAATGCATGAAATTAGTTGTATAGAAAAAATTATTCCAAAACATAACTAAATATAAAATTAAGCCAAATAAAAAGTCTTAGTGCAACTCTAACAGGTTCTGCTGAAATTGGTTATATGCACTAAATGCGCAAGCTATTTGTTATTATTAAAGCCCCAAAGGCTCTTTCTTGCAGATAATCTAACAAGCCTGAAGTGTCTGATCTATCACTTTGAATAAAGGCCCTCCAATGCATTTTAATTCAATTATATTCCAAACATTCTGGAAAAACTTAAAATAAACAAAATTATTGAATTTATTCTCTGTAAGTATTAAAAATGGCTTCAGTGTTATAATTCTCCTTAACTCTGGAAAAATGAGCCCTAGTTATTCATCAAGGAGGAGTCACAAGTATACATATAACAGGTACCATATACTTTTAAAAACAATTATATTGGATAGGACCCCACCAAAGTTAGGAATTTGTACTTGTTTATTTAAATAGGCATCATCAAGGAGGCACACTTGTGCCTCTATAAAGAGGCGACCCACCACAATGTTAAGCGATTTCAGGTCCTAGAGGTCGCAGAGAGACGGCGGTAATTGCATTTTGTAGCCCAAGCTCAAACTAAGAAACTTGCAAAATTTCATCCTCCTCCGACTTTATCTTCATGGGGTAAACTGGGCCGGAAGTTTG
This sequence comes from Artemia sp. Qi Xiang Cuo, assembly GCF_049724085.1. Lineage (NCBI taxonomy): Eukaryota > Metazoa > Arthropoda > Branchiopoda > Anostraca > Artemiidae > Artemia > Artemia sp. Qi Xiang Cuo. Next base: position 1,798,464 of record NC_142812.1, read on the forward strand.
GACCCTCCCACCACAGCCCCCTTTAACGTTGTCCGATTGGGCTGAAATTTAGAGGTTAAGCTTTCCTAGGGCCCGGGAGCTTATCCTCGAAATTTCAGCTCAATCCGATCACTCCTTCCCTGTTTTCAAAAAACCAAATATAGCCACTTAAACTTCATTTCTTTTTTTTTTTCTTAGCCACGCCTACAGGCCACAGTTGGCAACGGATCCGGTTGAATGAGGACTCATTCGAAGCAGAATTCGACCTGTTAGGGCCTTTTGATATTTTCAGACCGAAAAAATTATCCCCCGAATTTACATTTACGAAAAACCTCGTTTTCCTATATTAGCCCATGTTAATTTTTCCCTCCACAACCCCCCTTTAACGTTGTCTGATCGGGCTGAAATTTAGAGGATAAGCTTTCCTGGGGCCTGGGAGCTTATCGTCGAAATTTCAGCTCAATCTGATCACTCCTTCCCTGTTTTCCAAAAACCACATATCAAGATTTTTGGGAATTTGCTTGCGTCGAAAATACCTTCTATTTGCTAAACAACAATTACTATTGTGTTTGTATAGTCCAGCGGCTGAGACTTTAGACTTTCAGGCGGAAAACTCGGGTTCGATTCACCATCAGAGCAACTTTTTTATATACTTTGAAAAGAAACTCAGTTTCTTTTTTAAATTATTTGAAA